>NW_028258293.1:6008484-6311515 GCF_053883595.1 Heterocephalus glaber
AATTTGTCAAGAATCATTTTTACCTAATCAGAAGTTAAAGCTCACTGGGAATTTGTATTTTTATTTATCTTCTTATCTCTACGGAACTACTGACAGATATTTGTTTCAGCAACTTAGAGCTAAAATTGTCCAAATATAATCAGTAATGAGAAGGATTTCTAAAACACTGGCCACAGCACCTTGCATTGTTTGGTCTGTTAACATTTTCAAACGCTTCCATTATTCTCATAGCACTGATATTCGTATAGACTTCACAACATGGATGGGAATGTGAATCATTCATTTGTCTTTTTTCTTTCTTTAAAAACAATTAGAGTAGAAACTGTAACTGAAGAGGATTAATTTCTTAGTCAAAGAAAAATCATGAAGTGGCAGGGCCATGATTTAACCAGCGGGAGACAGCATTGCTTAGTGAGGTCAGGTGCATACAAGATACTGAGTCAGAAACCCCTGGATTAATTTATTATGTAAGTTCCTACTTACATAGCTTTGTGTCGGGTTCCACTCCATTACTAAGCTCCCTATAAAAATGAATATAAAATAATCAACCCCATGGAAAAGGTGAAAAAGATGGGAAAATACTAGTAAACACTTACACATGTGCTTATGCTCGTGTATGCATATATTTACATAAATGCACAGTTTAGTCAGTGATATTGTTAATATGACAGTGACCTTGATTCTGATGATTCCTTCATTTTCACAGCTTTTCTAGTTAAAGTATACATGTAATGAATAATCATTCATAATCTTCATATTATGAAGAACTTTGTTCTGCAGTGTGTACATTTGGGGCTAGATATGGCTTTGGTTGGCAGTTGTTCCATCCACTGTAGCCTGATCAGCAACACCATGGCTTGAAAGCCATGTCTCCTGCCACAACCCAAAGACTCTCCTATTGACAGCACACCTCATAGTCCTTAAGCCTTCATGCCAATAGCTCAGTTAGTTCCCCTGTGATCATTGATCATTTTGATCATTGATCCCAGGAATAAAATGAGAAGACAGAAAATATCACCCTGTTTTGGTGTGGGGGCACTCGCTGGTCACTGGTGGTGAACACCTTATCCTTCCAGCAGAGTAGACAGCACCCTGATGTTGTGGGTCGGTCCAATTTGTAAACCTTCACCAGAGGACTGAATATGCATTGTGATAGAAAAGATTCCACCACCTGAAATGTGTGGATGGGGTCCTTCAGAATGCTGTGTGTCTCCTAGACCATAAAGACAGAGGATTACATTCGACATCTCCCATGAGAATGAAGTGGATTTGCTTAGGATTGTGCAAAAGCATAAGGGTTAAAAAAGCTTCATGCCCACCCTCCTAAGTCAAGATGATGCCAAGTCTCCAGGTTTTAGTCAGCTTTAAAGACATGGAGACTCAGAAGGAAGCATAGTCTTTGATGGATTGAAATAACACCTTATAGGGTATGCGTGCAACAGAGAGGTACTTCCCTGGGTTGAAGTCAGGTCAATAATGAGATGTTGTAGGTTGGCTTAAGTATTTAAACTTTGTGACAGTTTTTCTTTTTGTGTAGGGCTGACTTACAAGCAAGGCCAACAACAAATTACCTGGAAGAAACAGTACATTTAAAAAGGTGAAGTACTAGTAGAAGGATTACGATTGTATGCACCAAAGGCAAAAGGGTTCAGACCCATTGGTCATGCACAAGTGGGAGGGATGTGTGATTTGCTGTGCTAGAGGGTAGTGTAGGTGTAAAGAGGACTAGTCTGACGGGACTGAGGAGAGACGTTTGCTGGATGTACATGGGATTCACTCAAGGACTCAGACAAATCTAAGGTCTGTAATTCACAACTATAAACTCTGGGTAAAAATGAAGACTGGGAGTGTCTTCCACAACACAGTGGGGAAGTTCCATGCTGTGTCAGGTGTACAGATCAGCCACTGATTCCTTCAACTTTGTCTTCTACAAATGGATTTAATTTCAAAGTATGTAACAGCATCTTAATAACTTCTTGAGGAAAACAGAAAAGACCCAGGCATGCATATTCAACTATCACCAAGATGGTCACATTGCATAGATGACCCAGCCCCAACTTCCACATGACAAAGCTTCGTCAAAGGGAGGCGGATGTCTCAGAAAATAATCACGATCCTAAAATGAAATATAGCAAATGGATGCCATGCTAATATAATTTTTCCATAATATAAATTTTAACATATTTTCAGAATTTAATATGAATTTTTACGAATCGAGATTAATGATTATACATAAATTAGATATCACAAAATTCATTTTGACTAAAACCATGTCATTTATCTTGCCTTTCACTGAAATTTAATCTGCCAGCTTTGCCTATGTGACTTAACAAAAACCTTTTTCAGGTCAAGAGAGATTTGATGTCTTAAAGGAAAGTGCTCCATGGTAACAATTTGGCCTTACTTCATGAAAAGTCTGACTATAGCTAGAAGAAGTTAGCAAGAGGCTCCCGGGGACTGTGTATATTACACTGAGTCTCTCTCACACACGTACATGCACACATGCTCCTTGAGTCACTCGAGTCAGAAGGTGAGAAAGTTCCAGCAATAAGCTCTAGGAGCGACCACTTCTGTGGATCAAGCCACCCAGGTTCCAGGGATGTGTGGGTAACTCATATCTTGAGGTCTATGTTCGAGGGATCCCGCTGGTGCCCACACCTCACCTGTGGGGCATCACGTCCTGCGTCTTGAACACACAGCCATCCTCAGTATCTTTCTTCTTGTGGATCAAATGGTGTGAACCAGTTCAGGAAAACCAAGAGGAAAAGAAGTCACCCAAGCAGTGACACAGTTTGTGCATCTGATGGACCAAAAAGCCGTCCTCTCGCTTTCCTTGTAGAGACAGAGCAATCGTCAAGTCTCTCACCTTTCCCATGTTCCCAGGATCACATGTTTCTGTGATGTTTGTAGGCACAGTGAAGTATGAGGATGGTCGCCTTTGTCTACTCCAAGTCATCCCTGTTTCACCTCCCCTCAGTGAAGCGAGCCTTGAATATTCAGGAGGATTTTTGTAGTCTGATAGCATAAGTTGAAGTGCGACTGCTTTTGTTTTTTGTTTAGTGAATTATGATTATGAGATTAGCACTCATACATATTTAGAATGAAGTTATTTCTGATATTACCAATGCAAAGATGGCTTCTAGGATTATTTCTACTACCTTATATTTAAGTGCAATCAGAACTACTGCGGGAAAGGATGAAGACTGATTGTGATTGTAAAATGACAGTGTCCTCTGATGCTTCATTCCATAAATTTATGCCTTCTGAAGGAGAAACAACACCAGTTGTGCATAAAGCCAAAAACAATTCTAAGAAATTACTCCTCATTTTATAATTCATAAATGAGATTCTCATTTTTCACATTAGTTCAAAAAGTTTACGTGATACTGTCAAAACAACTGTCATTGAAAATAACTTTTTTTTAATGAACAAAAGAACTTCAACCAAGAATGACAGGCGAAATAATAAAGTGCCTTCCTATTCTTGCTTTATAAAATCCTATTCCAAAATCAATGTCATATGAGGAGACTCAGGGAGCACAAAACCCAAAATTATAGGGAACAATCGTGACTAAAAGTGCCAAGCAGTTAATTAACAAAGATAGCATGCAATTTCTTTTGTAGTTTGTGTTTTTGTGCAATTTGTCAGCTTTCTGAAAGAAAATAATTGTAGGTATTTACTTTTCTTGCTCTATGTAAATGTCCCTTTTCATATATAATATTTTATTTATAATTTTGGATTATTATTTCCTGTGAGGCCCCCCAAATTGTACAAACTTCAAACCCTAGAAAGCCTCAAGCATTCATTGTTATAAAGCCAGAAATTATCTCTTGATTATATTTTCTTTTATGGTCTCTTTTTCTATCACTAACTCATTCCTGACTAAAGTGGACTTGTTCCATGCCTACAATGTTTGAAATTATGCAGAGGTAAGAGGGTTTTCTGAGACCAGGGCCCTTTCTTCACATGACCTCAGTGGTAAACATGTAGTAAATGGGTATTTACATTTTTGCTATAAAGAGACCATGCTTTTTTGCACTTTAGAAACCTAAAACAAAAAGTGGAAATAGGTTTTTCTCAAATGGAAAGGAATCAGGCAATGGAGGGAGGGGGGATGCAGGTTAGAAGAGGGCATGCAAAAACCAGTTAAGATGTGTTATGTCCGTGGACCGACTCCACACCAGGAGTATGAGCATTAAGTGCCGCAAACATGGACTAATAAAAGTGCAAGGCATATGCATAGAAGAGGGGCTTGGCTCAGGAGGACAGATCTGGGGAGCACTCGCTGGCTGACCCAATTCTTCCCTGCCTTGCTTCCAACCTGGATACAAAGGGCTGACTTCATCACTGATGTCCTTAAAATGTGGGTCTCATGTATGGGGATTCCTGGGGCCTTCTCCTGCCTTACCCCCCACAGCCAGCCCAGGTAGCAGAGAAAGTCCATGGATGGCTGAAGAAAACCTTGAAATACAGGATAGCCAGAAAGGACATCCCAAAGATGGATTCTGTGCTGGCAAAAGACCTTTTGGGTCTGCATATTTCAGTCCTGCAAAATGGAAACACCTGGGGCACCTGATGGAGCACCATGGAGGTCAGACCCAGGCGCCTCAGCCAGCAGCACACCTCCTAGGGTGGGAAGAGTCTCTGCTGCCTAGCAGATGACACAGAGGGACACTGAGCCTCCCAGGACTCTCTCCATGTATGCTGTGGTCCTTTGGGCAAGATTCTCTGGCTCTGTGGGTCAGGCCACTGAGCTGGGAGCTTACACACACTTGGTGGAGGCATCTGGCACTTCTGGAAAGTCCTAGGGTGACTGGGAGCAGCTGTCGACCTGGCATCAAAGGTGAGAGGGGTTAAGGCCAAGGGAGAGCAGACTTCCCCAAGCCGGGGCACCATGCACCCCGCACAGTGTAACCGCCATCTTGTGTCTTGGTGCAAAAACCCGGGACATCCTCAGTCTACTGAGTCCACACACAGATCCCAAGGTCTCCCTCACTGTGTGAGTCCGTCACCTGCCACAGGAGAGAGCCCGCAGTGCCCTTTGACTGGACTCGCCCGTCTGGTAACAGCCAGATAAGAGTCACCGTGGGCTGGTTCTGTAGAGCACCACACTCCTTTGATGACATGGGGTGAGAGGTGTTGCAGCAGAAAAGGAACAAGGACTAGATTGCATTTCTGTCTCTGCAGGGGCTTCATGAACAGCCCATAAGGGGCCTGACTCACGCAGCTACGCGGCTCATGTGAACATCAGCATCTTCACACCCGCGAACAAGATGAGGTGGACAGGGCTTCACTGCACGGCCTACGGTGACCAAGCAAGGAACAGGTGATGTTATTCCTGGACAGTCAAGCAGGTAGTGGGGTCCTGCTCTGAGTATGTGTGGGTGTCCTGAGATTTCACCCCGGGAATGAGAAATACCACCACTCCACAGCCTCAAGCTGTACACGAGACTTTCTAGGGGTTTCCCCAGCAGTGTCAGCGCCTCTGGGTTTCTGTCCTTCCTGAGATCTTTGGTACCATTAATAAGAGTCAGTGAAAGCCCATCAGAATCACAGCAGGCTTCTCAGTGCAAACCTTCAAGACAAGAAGAGCTTGGAGTGATGTATTTCAAGCCCTAAAGGAAAACAGCCTCCAACCCAGATTGATGTACCCTGCAAAACTATCTTTCAAAATGGATGGAGAAATAAGATACTTTCATGACAAAGAGTACCTCAGGAACTTCATGAATACCAAATCAGAACTCCAAAAAATCTTAGGCAATACCCTAGGAAAAGACAATGAGGATCACAACCCCAGGAAACCCAGCAGAATGAATCCATTGGGCGTGACAAATTAAACAAAAAGGGGGAGAATCCAACAAAAAGAAAAAGTCATGACAAGGCTTTTAAAACTTTGAACTTCATCTCCCTAATGAGTGTATAATTCAATCTTATTATTGTACTGATTAGTATTTTTCTGATTCTAGAGTTGAACACCATTCCTTGTGCTATACTGGCTATTTATCATCTTCTTACATCTACATTTTAATTGGGTTGTCTATTAATGAGCTGTAGGAGTTCTTTATATATTCTGGTCATAGGTTATATGTATTGTAAATATGGTCTGTTTAAGGGCTACTTTTCATTTTAATGATGTCATTTAAAGTTCTAAATATTGATGGAATCTCATTTATCAATTTTTTTCTTTTATACATCATGTCTTTTGTATCCTAGGTAGTTCTTGCCTACCCTGAAGTCATAAATATTTTCCCTTTTAATTTCTTCTTAAAGTTTCATACTTTTAGGCTTTCTTATTTAGGTTCATAGATCCCTTCAAGTTATTTTCATGTATGGAAAAAAAGGGTTGGGGTTAATTTTTTATATACAGATACCAGGTGTTCTAGTGCCGTTTGCTGAAAACACTATTTCTTCCTCGGCTCTTGAATTGAGTTTATATTCTATAAAATGGTAATGTTAAATAATCTTTCAAAACTCAGTGGACCATATATGTGTGGTTCTATTCCTAGATTCTCTGTTTTATTCCAAAGATCTATATGTCTTTCCTTACACCAACACTGCCTTGATTACTGTAGCTTTAGAAGAAGTCTTAAAATTAGGTACTAAATGTCTTCCAACACTGTTTTTGTTTTTTTGTTTTTAACTTTTCTAGGACCTTTGCACTCCTACATAACTTTTAAATTTCAATATCCAATTCTTCATTTATAGCAAGTATACACAGACCTGAATTTTTATATACACCTTGTGTTTTTTAATCCTGCTAAATTCAAGTACAAGTTCTAGGGGCTCCTAGAGATTTCTTAGTATTTTCTCTGTAGATGATCATTTCATCTACATATAAAGATTTTGCTTCTACCTTGCCAATCCTATCCTGATTGTGTCATTTTATTGCCAGACTATTTTGATGGGGTCTTGGTTTCAAAGTTTAATGGACAGATAAAGAGTAAGCATATCTGCCCTTGTTCTCCACCTTAGGGAGAAAGCATTGTATCTTCTCCATTCATATAAGGTGTTCTCGCTGGAAGTGTGAAGTACATGTCTTTAATCTGTTGAGAAGGTTCTGTTCTACTTCTTGTCTCCCGATAGCTTTTACCATGAACAGCTGTAGAATTTAGTCCAATACTTTTTCTCCAACTAGTGACAGGATCATATGGCTTTTTCCTTTCCTCTGTTAAAATGATGACTTTTGGGAGTGGATGATCTTCCAATGCTGAACCAACACTGCCATCCCTATAACAAAACCACTTTCTACATCCTGCCAGATCTGACTTCTAATAGTTTGTTTTGTTCAACAAATTTCTATCTATGTTCATACTTTTTTCTTCTATTATCTTTATCCAGTTTTAGGATTAGCACAATGTTGAGTTCCCAAAATGAGGGGAGAAGTGTTCCTTCTTTTTTCTGCTTTAATTGTTTGATACAATTTATCAGTTAAAATGCATATGAGCCTGCTGTTGTCATATAGGTAGGTTTTCAAGCTAGCAATATACTTTCTTTAATAGGTGCTATTCAAATTTTATATTTCCTCCAGAGTTAGTTTCCTTAATTTGTCTTCCAAGGTACTTCTTAGAAGTTGTCAAATTTATTTCAAAAAAGATTTTTGTAATATGCTTCCTATATCCTTTTAAATTCTGTAAAATCTGTGGTAATGTCTCCTAGATCTTAATATTGTAATTTAAAAAATGTATAATTGATATTGTGTAACAGGAAGAAAAGGTCTAAAAGAGCAGGGGAATTGGGAGGGGTAGAGGAAGGGGAAAAAGGGAGAGGAAAAAATATGAGAAGAAGAAAAAAATGGAAACAAGGTCTTTGCAAATAGGGAAGGGTGGAGGGGGTGAAGGGAGGGCAAGGGAAGGGGAAAAAAAATAAGAACCAAGAGACTCATGTAATGGTACAAGATCCCAATGATGAATGTAACTGTATTTTATACCTAAAATGTACGAATAAAGTTAATGGGGGGAAAAAGAGTCAGTGCTCATGAAAAAATATGTACTATCACGCTCACCACTGGCCCCACACACCTGATTCTACTCAGGAGACACCCAGCAATGCCCTCACAAAGGTGGCTTTTGACACAGCATGCTCTGTAGACTTTCTCTTAACCCGACTGGAAGCTGTTTCAATGAAACTGTGCATACCTCCTGCTATGTTTGGATAAGTACCTCAAGTATGACAGACAAAACCAGAGAAGATCTGTAGGCAGCAGGTGTCCAGCTGCTGAGAGGAGAGCTCTTTCTATGATCCCTTTAGCAACTTTTTACCTGACTCCCTGGGATCCTGAGCTAAGCTCTAAGCAAGCCCTATCTTTCTGCTATGTTGGATGGCCTCATGGGCCTAATAAAAGTTCCTTTAGCCATGACTTCATGATGTTACACTGAAGTTCTATCCATCAAAGTGCTGCAAAAATTTAACAAGATATCCTTCCAGCACTGGAGGTCAGCGAGCTTTTAAGATGGAAGATCTTTGCTAAGGTGCTGTTGTTGGGTGTGCAGGTCTTCGCATGGTCTGGGATTACCTAGCTCTTTCCCCTTCTGTTTGAAGAGTATGCCAAGAGTGCAACATTGGAGACAAAGAAGAAATGTCTGCAGGGAGAAGGCAGTGATGTGTATGTTCCAAGACAAGCCATCCTGAAGTGCTTTTGCTCAGTGAGCGGAATGCCACCCTGTATGTTCAGTCCAGGATGGAGGCTGTGGTGTCCTTCGCCTGTGATGTGGACATAGGCAGGGGAAACTCCACTCATGCTGGGCAGTTTTCCTGAGCCATGAGGAACCAGGCCCTGTTAATCCTTACTACCTGTGGTTAATAAATTTGCTTTGCGGGACTCCTGGCAATGTTCTGTGATTTTCTGAGCTCTTATCAGATTTAGGAATCCTTACAGTTCATGCTGTTTCCTCTTGGCCTTTGTGTAGCTGGCTGCATATCCTAAATAGGTGTTAGATTTTGTATGTCTCATTGTCCTTAGCCACTGGTATAATGTTTTGCATTATATCTTGAAGAAAAGCTTCATGAAAAATTGAGGAGTATCCAAAGAAACAAGCTGTATTTACTTTATCGTAAATGAAAACAAGATTTGATTTCCTTTTGGCTGGCCAGTTATTGGTATCTTCTGAAATGAAACAAACATCAAGCAGAAAATGAACTGATTCAGCAGATAACACAAACATTTTAATATAATTCTTTGAAGTTTTGCCATGTTTCCTCTACAGTTCTCCTTCTCACCATATCCCTTTCTCATGAGTCAAAAAGCATTTCTCAATCAGGGTCGATTTTGTCTTATATGGGAAATCTGCCAATGTCTAGAAGCATTATTTTTAAATCATAAAGGTTGAGGAGGGGATGCTGCCACACATTCTAGCATGCAAAGTGCAACCTCCTGCAGCACAAGCTGATGTAGGCAGAAACATCAACAGTACCAAGTAGGGGATCTCAGACCTAACAGATTATGAAGCCTCAAGAGCTGAAATTGCTCAGCAGAGCAGGGCTTGGACATGCCTGTCTGACCTGAGTGTCAATTTATTGTGAAAACAGAGAATCAAGTTTTCAAATGATGACCAAAATTGTCATTTTACAGGACGTGAGTCCTTCCCGCTTCTTTCATTTTTATGTTGACAAAAAAATACACATGGACCATGTTCCCATATTCTTTTCTTAAAGAAGAGAACAGGAAGTTCCTTAGCCATCTTGAACTCCACTTGCCTCTATTCTCTAAGATGTTTGCACACAATTTGCTTGAGTAACTGTCATCACACTCACAATCCTTCCGTACTGATGCATATTTTTACATTTCATATCAGTACAGCTCTTTGGCAGATGCTAATTTACAGAAAGCTGAGTATATTCTTGAGATCAATCTGTTCAGAGCTATTGAAAAGTTTGGTTATGCATGAGCTTGGATACTTGGTTACACAAGAGAGCAAGGAGATGTTGTACATTTCATATATCAACCACCAAATAACCACTGACTAATATTAATAATGCTATACACTTCTCAGAGTCTGAAAATATTGAATAATAAATATTGAATAATGTTTGAATATGGATGAATGTGAACCTAGGAAGAATGGCATCAAAGCTTGGGGGACAATTGTGTGGAAATGCACATATACACACATTGCAGACTACATTAAGTAGGTTTTATTCTACTTTGTGTGCAATATCAGGAGTACTGTGTGTGTGTGTGTGAATGTAAAAATGTATGCAAATTTGTGGGCACAACACACATATAAGTGATTTAGAAAGAAATAGTAAATAAATGAAGAAGTAGCCAATTTTATGTAACTTTGGTGTTTACAAATCTGACCAATACTTCTGAGCCATACTAAATATGACAAAATACTCATGTTCTTTGATGCTGCTACTCCTAGAACATACAAATCTTAAATTTATTCTCAGTTTTTTTAAACTTGCATGCTTAATGAGGCAGTCATTAGTTCAGTTAAAAAAATGTCTGATAGAAAACTTTCTTAACTCTCTAACTGCCACATAAGTAGCAGAGATTGGTTTTAATTAAGAGAAAAACTGTCACATAAGGAGGTTTATGAATGCATCTCACCAGCATGATTGGTGTGAGTCCAGTGATTTCTTTTAAATGTAAAACCAACATCAATAAATTCATTCTTTGCAGCCAGGATGAAGCTGTTACATATTTATTTGTTGAAGTAAGAGTTTTTGAATTAAGTTATTAAGCATATTTATTAGTTGCCATCACATTTGCTATGGGATGTCAGTATCATTCACAGTAAACTGTGCATTTGATAACCCAATCCCCAAATTATGAAACAAACGATATTCAGCTCAACAGACGGCTTTCACTTCTCAGTTAGAAAAGGGAGCAGAAAATGAACCTGCTTCCTGCAGAAGGAAACCTTGTTAGTTTTTAGAGAAAATTCAACCACTACTTTACACACAGCCTTATCCAGAGATAAACTCTGAATATATTTTATGACTTTTAAAGGACTTTTTTCTATATTCTGCAGCAGAAAAGAGGGCTGATTAGGACAGAAAATATAGTATTTTCCAGAAATTAATGAGAATTCATCTGGGAAGCAGAATTAATTACTTTTTCTGATTTCAATAGAAACATTTTAATTTGAGGTGCGTGTACCCCCCTGCCACGTGGATTCTGACACACGTGCTCCTGCCAGCATTTGGTTTTGGTTGCCTCATGATCGCATGTGCTATGGTTGGCTGAGCAAGGCCATGTTTTTGCTGTCTTTGTCCCAACAGAGAGTTATTTGCAGTATGGAGGCCCTGGATCATGATCCTGTTAAAATACAGCAGGTTATCATCATTGCAAGTCTAGTTGGTGGAAGGCATGACAACATGGTTTCCTGTTATTTAACATATTGTAATCCTTCCGGAAGGATGCTTTTTCTTGACAAATGTAGAAATCACTGAGAAATTACTAGAGAGAAGAGTGAGGTATATTTGAGATGTTTTTGACATGGGACACCCCTGAAGAGCTTAGTCCAACTGAGTCAGGCTTTTTACCTCAGACTTCCAAAAAATTGTCAGCTCAACTGTCTTACCCAAAGGCCTGTCACACACTTTAGATCATGAACAGGACAGTTTACGACTTGAACTTCAAAGTCAGCTCATGACACAGAGCCCATAATACAAGTGCTATAAAATGGGAACATGGCCCATCGATGGCACTGAGATTGAATTTGCCTGCAGTGTGATATTGTGACACCGAAGGGCTTTGGACAAAGTAGGGTGCGTCTGTTACTGACCGTCAGTAAAGTCCCATTGTCACCAGAAGTTATAAGATTCACAGTCATAACAGAAATAATGAAAGTTTATTACATTTTAGTGTGCAATTTTACACCACAGATTTTTCTGACAATTTTCCCAGTAGTTTCGAATCAGCTAGCTCCCTAATACCTAGAGCACTCTTGTGAGATCAAAGCTATTCTCATTGTCCAAGTCAAGCTCTGTCTCAGGAGTTAATCACTCTGACAAGTGTTACAAAGCTTCTAATTGAAGAGGCAGGGCTAGGGTCTAGTTCTTCCAATGCAAATTTTGTATCTTTTTGGCTATGACATGGACTTACCCTTATCCTGACTTCTAGAAAATCTCAAATCTCTGAAGAAAATTTCAAAATGAAGAACAAGTCTGAGTTTCACCTAGAAGATCACCTCCTACTGATTCCTCCCACCTCTTCACCTCCACAGGAGACCCTCAGCCAAAGTCAGCCCTCCTAGTCAGAAGAAACAAGAGCTTAGACCCTCCAAGAGAAGGGTTAGAGGACAATAAGGTCTCATGTGTTCTTCAGAGTCTACCACATGAAATACATTGAATGCATCATGCAACTGAAAATCTAAATTCTGCAAGATGTACTCGGTGGCTTTCTTCTCACTGTGCCTCAGGATGGCTCAGCATGCAGGCCGCCACTTCTTCTGGATTTAAGATAAGGACGTGCAGAACCCCTAGATCTTGAAAAAAATATCCATATATAGTCACAATTTCATATTTTTAAATAATTAACTTCGAGTCATTTTACAGATATTCATCAAAAGAATCTTGGGGGAAATGCTTAGGGCATTTTCGTTTTCTTTTTCTTTCAGTGAAGGTGAATGGTATTTTTGTAATGTACGGGAATGATTTTGGTGTTAATATTTATTTTGATATTTTTTAAGTCATTCAATACTCTGTGATTAAATAAAGTGTAGGTTGTGGCTTTTTCTGGAAAGCCTTAATTCTTCATTTTTTAAGCAAATAATATGTAAACGGCTTGGGACTTGAGAGTCAGAATTCTGTGTCTCCCTCACTTCAGTGCTGAAATCCTAACTTCTGCGGTGACTAGAAAGTGAGTCAGCCCCGCAGAAGATGAGCATGTCACTGGGGCAGAGCCTTAATTAATAGGCTTAGTGTCTTTATAGAAAGTCCTGAGGAAGAGCCCTTACTTTTCTGTCAGGTGGGGAGGACAAGCAAGAAGGATCAGCTCTGACCCGGAGTGTGGGTCCTGGTCAGACACCGAATCTGTTGGCATCTTACTCTTCATCTTCCCAACTTTGAGCCACCCAGGGGATGAAACATTCTCATAGTGACCCGAATGGAATAATAAGACCACATTTATATTAAATCCTCCTGTTTTACTGTGTAGTATTGTAAAATAGGTCTTAGATTTTGCAGACAAATTTTAAAGTATTTTTTGGCATCACTAGGTCACAGAGATTTCTGTGTTGACCTATTATGGTGTGTATTAATAAAAAGAAAGTGCACTGTAATGATGTTATTAGTTCCTCAATTTATTGACCTTATTGCAATGTAGTGTAGGTATTTAGAGTACACAATCCCATTGTACTTTGCCACTCCTGAATTGTGTGCTCCTGGGAAATTGCCTCAGTTTCTCCTCTGTAATTAGACTACTTTCCTCATTGGGCTATTATGGGAATCACAATATTTAGTTATAAAACCATGCAGAGCAGTGTCTAGTCTTGAATAAGTACTTCAGGCATATTATTATTTCAGGTAGTACTATTACAAAAGGTTAAGCTTCCTCGGAGGTCTGATGACACTGAAGATATTTGTCCCTGCAGAATACTTGATGGGGGTACACAGACTCAAAGCCACTTTCCTTAGTGAAGCAAAGAAGCTGCCAGAAAATAAGTATTTTTGAACTGTTTCTCTTTGATTTCTGAAAGGAATAGAGAGGAAAAAAAAGAGAAGAACCTTAGAATATTAACTATATATGTAAAAATCTGATTTCTCACAAACTAATCATACTTGTGCTTTTTCTCTCATTATTTTTGTTTTTATATGAACACCTATACAACCTAGTAGAAAGACGTTAAGTATAAAATGCATCATTGTTAACTATTAGATCTCTAAGATTCATTCATGTACATAACTGAAACTTTTTACCCTCTGACTCATTTCTTCCTTTAGAAATGCTCTCTGCTGTTTACTTTTTGCTCCCTGTGCCAATGAATTTGACTATTGTAGATTCCTCCCATAAGCCATATTGTGTGTTATCATTTATATTTTTAAAATAAGCTTTACTTTTCAATAAGCCTTCAACACTGTAAGATGATTTCTCTGGGTACTTCCTTTCCTAATGGTTTTATTTGTAAATTAATCACAATTAACTGAAACAGTATACTTTAAAAATTAATGAAGCAAAAGTGTATCCCACTGAAATATTCCTTTCCTGTGGGTTCATTCATGTGCTCAGTGATGAGATTGTTTCAATGAACAGGGCATAATGTGTGTCAAAACCTCAGCCCCACTTCCTGTGTGAGAAAAAAATAACTTAACCAAGTTTGAGCTAGGCCATTTTATTGAAAATAGTCTGACTGGGCTAAGGATTTAGCTCAGTGGTTCCGATGCCTACCTTGGAAGCACAAGGTCCTGAGTTCGATCCCCAGTACCAAAAAAAAAAAAAAAAGAAAGAAAGAAAGAAAGAAAATAGTCTGATTAATTTGCCCTGTACATATTTCTCTCTGCACTCTCTCCAATTGCTTGCTACCAAGGACATAAAATCATTTTCCTTTGTGGAATAATAATTATGCTGATGTTCTCTGTCTTTCACCTTGTCTTTTCCTTGGGGGTATTAATTACTACAAAATGTAAGCTATTTTCAGATATTATTCAAGAAGGAAATGATACAAATGCTACTTTTACAGAATTCATGAACATGGAGATGAAAGTAATGAGTCTGTTCAGAAACAGAATAATACATTGAGGGATGGTAAAAATTGGTCACCTTGGGGGGTCAGAGAAAGACAACATTTTAGGCACAATCTGGATGTTGCATACATAGGAGAGATTCAGAGCATATAAACCAGAAGCTCAAATTAGTAATTTAGAAATCAACAAAGTATTTCAGCCACATAAACCTGTATTTAAATAGTTCTAAATCGCTAATTACACCAAATTTCCACATATGCAATTAAGTTATATTTGATAATTACTTCATCCAGAAATAGCCTAAGATTAAATTTGTATGACATAGTTAAAGAAAATTGAAACATACAAGTGGAAACTACAGCAATACACTGTTACTGGCTGCCACTATTTCTTGCTCTGAAACACAGAATCTTTCCTAATCTGCAGTATGACTGCTCCAGCCAAAGCTGAACATACTCCAGAGTAACTATTGTTCAGTTCATGCCTCCTAATCCTGAACCAGCATTTCGTCAGCAGCTTCCTTGCCCAAAGTTTTCAGAACTAAGTGGGATCATCTCAGGGCTTTAAAATCAGACATATCCAGATTTATAGCTGGCTTCTGCTACTCGAAGATATAATATGATCCACATTAATTACCACACCTGAAAAATGAGTATAAAGCTACCCAGCTCTCAGGCCCAAAATGAGTGTTAAATGAGCTTTCATGAGTCCAGCCCCATGCAAAATGAAGCATCCCCTGAATCAGTCTACAAAAAAGGAGTCAGAGCTAGAAGATTAGGAAAAACTTCCTTCTACATTCTAAAGAAAGATGCTATGCACATTTAAAGATTAAAAAGCACAGAAATATGACAGAACATAAGTACATGAAGAAATGTTCAACATTGCTGGCCATTTGAGAAATGGAAATTAAAACAATCCCGAGATTCCACCTTAGCTAAGAAAGAATGGCCATTATCAAGAAATCATGCTGCAGAGGTTGTAAGGAAAAAGAACCCTCCTTGCTCTGTTGTTAGGAATGCAAACCAGGAAAACCACTATGGAAATAAGTATGGAGATTCTGCAACAAACTAAATCTAGAAATTCCATTCGACCTTGCTATTCCTCTTCTAGATATCTGTCCCCAAATGTTAGAGACATCATATTATAATGATCCATGCATATTCATGTTTATAGCAGAATAATTCATAATAGCTACATCTTGGAATTGGCCTATAGGTCTATCTACAGATGAATGGCTAAAGACACTGTGGTACCTAGACACAATGGAGTACCACTGTGCCAAAAAGAAGGATAAACTGGAGTCATTTGGAGGAAATTGGGTGCACCTTAAGACCGTAATAATAAGTGAAATAAATCAGACATACAAGATTATCACATCATTTCTAGTATATGTGAACTGCAGAGTAAAAATAAAGAACAAAGTCAAAGAAAATAAGAAGTACAGAGATAGATCTTAAATGGGAAGGGGCCCAAGATAAGGTGGGAGGGGAGACAGGGGAATGAAAAGGGTTGAAAACAGGAAGGAAGATGTGTTAGGTATTTGTAACAACTCCACGCAAGGAATGCAAATATTATGTACTGAACACATGGATGAATAAAATGAAAAACTAAACCACAGCACTGGCTCCTCCTTCACTCCTCACAGCTGCAGTGCAGACACCAGAGGGAGCGTGAGGATTATAACGAAGAGAACGGCTGACCCGTTCCCCCTGTACGCACCTTTCCGGTTTGCTTCTGCAGGACGGCCAGAGGGTGATACGGGTAGGGGTAGAGAGCCTGACCTCCGTGGTCGACTTGGCTGTGGTTACGGAAGTGACCACGTGCTCATGTGGCACTGTGGACTCGAGGAAGTTGCCTTTGGGAAACCTCTCCCTGCATTTGCTGTGTGTTCCTGAACCCCATGACCCTTAGCTGACCCCAGAAAGAAAGGCTAAGACCCCGACTGGCCTGGATTACAGCTATGAGTGAAGCAGTTATTTTCAGGGACTAGCTTCCCTTACAAGTACAAGCCTGGCGAAGGCTCCCTGCTGAGAAACTTGGTTAAGTTTCTCCTTGCCTTGTGGTTCTGCTACCTGGCAGCTTCATTTCTCAGCATTTGACATATTGTACATAAACATCTGCTTGGCACGACTTTCATTTCTGATTTCTTCATTCTTTTCTGGACCTGATTTCCCTGTCTTCAGTTAGAGGATTTCAGCTTTGAGTCAGCTTGCTGCCTGCCCTGTTCCTCCATTCTTCCCTGGATGGTGGGGAAAACTTAGAGAAAAGCAGGGGGTCTTTTCACAGGGGATCCTCAGCTCCCAGACCCCGGCCTGATGTTGCACTTCTCCTCTACATCAATTATCAAGGTGGAAGCTTCAAGAAAACCACTCCAGGTGTGGGTGTGACTTACAGGGAGAGACCAGGTTTCCTGGATTCAGGAGCTACTGAAACTAAAGGTTCTTCTGGTTTCCAAAGCTTCAGAGTGTTATGTGATCCATTCTTCTCATGGAAAATTTCCCTGCAGTTCAGTACAGAAATCCATACTTACTATTTCCTAGAAATCTGGAAGTCATGGGTGTGGAAGATGGCCCTTCTGCCAAAGCAGAGAGAACTGAGGAGAATCTCCCCCCATAGAATGTATTATTGTGTTGTCTTGAGGCTGGGTACATACTTAGGGAAGGTACGTCAGCATCATACACCTTGGAATTGAGCCTGCTAAGGTGGAGAAGCCTTCATAGAAAGGATCTTGTGAAACCAGGAAGCAAGAAGGTCTTTATAACATGTCAACGAGGCAGCATACACAACTCCCAGGGAATTCAGGGTAGCAGTGTCCCAGGGTGGAGGGGTAGAGGTCAGGATCAGAGGTAGTCCTCGGAAAACATGCAAAAACGGTTACACACAAACTCACACACATGGCTACGTAGAGGGGCCCTCAAGGGACAGATCACAGTGAATGTCAGTAACACTTTTGTGTCTCCTCCTCCCCACTCACTCTGGAAGGGCCAATGCCTCTTAAACCTCGGGTGGAAGATGCGGAGAAAGAGCGGGGAACAGCTGACGCATACTCTGCCCTCTTCACAGTTGTTCTGTTGTTCCTGGTATGGAGAAGGGAGGATGAAAGAACATCTTGAAAGAGTTAGGGCTATGCCACGCCAAAATATGCCAATTTGGTACACTGAATATTTTGAGCAGAAAACACCCGAGAACAGCAAATGTTAGAAGATCACTCTGACCTTCAGTTTCTCCAGAAGGGAGAAAAAGAATTTCCCTGACAGCACCCAACCTACGCTACACAGAGTCACTGTTCACATCAAGGACAAGGATCTAAGCCCAAGACTAACCATTAAGATCCTAACCACGTCTCTGCTTTGTCACATTTTCACAACTTACTGCCAGGTGTCTGAGTAGGCAAGTGTTCAATTCTAACTTCATCCTTCAACCTTAATTTCCTTGTGGAGGTGCTGTAGCATGTAGAGTTTATATTAAATAAATTTCTGTGCTTTTACTTATTGATCTTATGGATCTGTCCATCTCAATTGAATTCTCAGACCCATTGAAAAAAACCATACAAGGTAGAGGTTATAATTTTGCCTTCCCTAAACTTTCAAGAGCAGAAAATGATAATACATTATATAATACTAGTTCTTGGACTTTTAAATATGGCATTATTATGGTATTACAAACATAATTAGCAAGAGAAGAGTTGGTTGGTGTTAGAGAAGGCTGTGTTGGTCTGTTCAAGAGCAGGAAAGGAATATTTGGCTGATTAATAGAGAGAAATAGGAATATATTATCCTGAAAAAAATGCATATACATTCCTAAATGACATCTTATCTTTAAATTTTGCACTGATGTGCCTGTGGAAGGAGGATGCGATGTGAGGGCTTTGTTTTTCTGCATGTACACATTTGTGCATGTGTGTCTGTCTGTGTATTTATTCATCTACTCCTGAATGGTGGGGTGGAAGTTACAGGGAATTTATACTGCAGAACAGCTTGCTACCAGTACACCACTATTAATACCAGGGTTTGTTAATCAACACAATGGCTGTTAGGCACTGTTTTCCATTGGTGGGAACCTGAGCCTTAAGCCTGTAGGTTGACCCCAACAATACTGAGGCACTCACCATTACATTGCAGGGTGTACAAATCTAGAAACTGGCACTAGACATTTTGATAGTTATTAATTTTATCAGCACATGAGAGTTGTACATATTAATAGAGTTCCATGTGACATCCCCATACACGCTTATGGCACATGGTGACCAAATCCAACCTCTGTTTTGTCTACCTTCCTCCTGGAAGAACTTTCTACACAACCTCTAGACATCACTTTTCTACCTTCAGATCAATGAATTTTAAATTCCACAGATGAGAAAGAACACGGAGAACCTTCATATTAGACTTTTAAATATGATAGCCTAGATTTAAATCCTGAGGAGTCTTATTGAACAGCTGTTGATTAGGAGGTTAATTGGGCCTCCGACTCCGATTTTGTGAATCCTGCTTTTAGAACATTGTAGCATTTGTTGGAGAAATCTTCCCTGCCAGGCACTACTAAAGCTCCTAAAGCAATGCATTTAGGAGTTAGGTCTTTAATAGGACTGGAAGGACTCTGATCGTCCCTGCTTTTGTGTGGCAGTACGCGTTGATTTCATTATAATGAAAATTGATAGTGGCAATCTGGACTCACATTAATGTTGAGCTATTTGGAAATGACTTATATTTATTGAAGAAACTAAGTTGCGTGTGACCAAATTAAATTGTATTTCCTGAGACAATTAGTTTTGAGATCAAAGGAAATCTCTTTCTTCTTCAGAAATTCTCCATAGTGCAGAGCAAGTCATGACACTCACTAATTAAATGCCCTTGGTGGCTTGTCCTCACTGGAAGAATAAAAGCTCAGCTGCTTCTTCTGATGTTGGAATCCCATTACAAATTCGCCCAAGTTGACCTTCTTTTCCACTGTGTGCCTCCCACAATCCAGGGCCCAGTTCTATCATTATTCATCTAAGAACTATCAGCTAACAGAAGCTGTCCAAAGTAAATCAGAAAGGATTCTTGCTTTGAAGCATGTAAAAATGTAGAATCAGATGAAGAGAGTTAATCTAAGAGATTTATGAATGAGTCTATCAGATACATGAAAAAATTCCAGAGATTCGGGGTGATAATTGAATATATAGTGGTTCTCAGCTCACTTTTGTTGCTGACCTGTGAGTTCTCGTCTCAAGCATTTTTTTGGCTTGATCATGATGTTTCCATTGCCTAGATTAACTTTTCTCCTTGATTCTTTAACTTTATCCAATATTTCTCTCCATTGCAATATTTCCTCCATTCTGTGTCTTCCTAGCTCCCCTTCCTACCCCTCTGGTAGAACTTAACTGGCTCCATTGTGTTTCCACAGAAAACTATTCCTAAGTTTACTACAGCAGAGTTGCACTTTAAAAGATGGTTATAGACCTAATAAAAAATAGGCATCTGAAATGAATAGTCATTTCTCTGATGAAAAAGTACAAATGGCCAATTAATACATGAAAAAATGTTCAACAGCACTGACCATTCAAGAAATGAAAATTAAAACAACATTGAAATCCCATCTCACTCCAGAAAAAATGGATCTTATCAAGAAATCAACCAAAAACAGATGCTAGGGAGGTTGTGAAGGAGGGAGGGAGAACATTTCTTCATCGGTCTTGGGAGTATAAACCTGTATAGAAATCAGAATGGAGATTCCTCAAAAAGCTAACAATATATATTGCATTTGACCCAGCTATTCCACTTCCAGGTATCTTCTAAAAGATTTAAAGACAACATATTACAGTGATACATGCATGCTCATGTATATAGCACCACAATTCATAATAGCTAAATCTTGGAAATAGCCTATATATCAATCAGCAGATGAATGGATAAAGAAAATGTGCTATTTCCACATAATGGAATACCACTCTGCTGTTTAGAAGCATAAATTTGAGTCATTTGTAGGAAAATGGATGCATCTTGAAATCATAAACTCAAGTGATACAAATCAGAGATACGGGCTTAAATATAACATGGTTTCTCTTTATGAGAAATTCAATATATAAATAAAGTGAAATATAAGAGACAGATAACAGGGAGAGAGAAAGAGAGAAAGTTACTATAGTCCATCACAGACAATGTTTCTAAAAGTGTGCGTTGATTTAGTATGATTGTTTTATGTGTTTTTCTGTCCTGTTAATGTAATTGTTAATCTGTATTTATGCTAGTTAACTTTATAAGAGCTTATAAGATAAATAAATGAATCTGATACTGGCAAAGTAAAAGGAAAGTGGAGGGACATGGGAAAAAGGAAATGAGATGCGTTAAGAGAATGTACCAATTCCCTACGATGTAATCATTCTGTCCTGCAAACATGTACTAATAAACTAAAAATTAAAACAGATTAAAAGACTTCAGTGGCCATCTTCCTATTAGATGTTGCCCAATTTCAGAGCACAGATTTCCTATGTGGGATTTTTAAGACACACTTTTTTTTAAAAAAACAAAGAACAAATTAATGAATGGTCTGCTGTAAATAAATACAAGTTAGAAGACAATGTGATGTCAGTTAGAAATTCTGGATAAGACAATTGCAAGAACTTTTAGCTGCTGACTGTTCTATCCTATGTTAACCCTCTTGAAACTAGCATGGAGAACACAGACACTATTGGGAGCTTTATTCTGCACCAGCTGCATCTCAAATTCTAACTGACCTTTCCACAAATGAATAAATAACCATCACAGGCTATAACTGTAAATACGAAAGCTCTGCCTAAAGTCATCACAACTCCAGCAGGTTTTCACTGCAGGTCACCCTTTAATTTGACAGTTATTTGTAAAGAACTGGTGGTCTGTGAGGAATGATAATAAATTGCATCCCTCCATTCCTCCAGTGAGAAACTGAGGCCCAGAGGGTCAATGTTTGATTCACATAGTTTGAATATAATATCCCTTCAAGTAGTTCATCATGGTTTTCATAAATTTGATATTCATGATTATTATATTCATAAACATTAAAATCTACAATATGATTCATTTGTGACTAAGTTACAGAGCTGAATAGTGTATTATTTATTTGTTTGATTTTGATCAAACTCTGCAACAGCTCCTTATTCAACTTTTCTCTACTCATAATCTGACTGTTTAGTAAGTCTTGTAAATTTACATGCAAATACTTTTCTTGGAAAAAGTATACCTTAAGATAAGGCAGATTAAATTCCAACTACCTAGAGTTGAAAGAAAAGACGAAGCTAATAAATACAATAATCAATTTTTGGTTCTTCACTGGGGTATTAAATTTTTTTTTTTTTTTTTTGGTACCGGGGATCGAACTTGTGTCTTTGCGCTTGCGCAGCAGGTGGCGAAACCACTGGGCTAAATCCCCAGTCCCAGGCATTAAATTTTTAGTTACTCCCCAGAGTGAATTGCTAAATTCAGTGGTTTTTTTTTTTTTTTAACACAATCTACAATACGAGATACATGGAAATAAGAAAAACAATTTAAAAACTGTTTTAGTGAATGCTTTAATCAATGTAATATCTTTACTGTGTGCAGGATAAAATGTTGGTGAGAACCGAAGAGACATGATTTGCTGAACATTGTGATTCAGGGGAGGCTTATCAGCTTTGGTAAATATTTCTGTTTGTCATTCCAGAAATCTTTTAAGATATGAGAACTATGCTTCATGAGTACCAAGCATCAAGCCTCAAAGAGCAAAGAAATAAATGAAGACAAAAGTTGATATTCAATAAAGATTAACTTTGTGTATTTGCACAAAAGATTTCTGTGGAGTTATGTTAGTCAAAGAAGGTTTGGAGATGAACATGGTTTGAGCCATGAGCTGATTCAGTAATGTCCTGCAAGTTTCTGTTGTACACAGGAATTGCAATGCCTCCCAATTACTAAAACAAAACAAAATAAAACAAAACCATTACCCAGAGGCCAATTCTGCAGTCCAAGAATCATCACACTTGACACTGTGCCATTTGTCTTTTTAGCAGTTCCCACATATGTCACTCACCTAGCCATTTGTTTCATAGCCTGTTCTTGACTTTCCCTGTTCTCTATACCTTCCTTTCGCTAAACACATCACTTCCGTAATCATCAACACCTGGACAGCTTGGCCGTTCACAGGGGACATAACCATACTTATCTAGTTCAGAACCAAACCCTCAAATTGTAAAGCAATGTGGCACATAATGATTTCTTGGGATGTATTTTAAAATAAATTATAGTGATTAAAATATGAGACGCAGAAAGTAAACAGATTCGTGTTGTATATGAGAAAAGTGAGGCTAAGGTGATCAACAGCAAAACTGTCAAGAAGGCTTCTTACAGAAGGAAAGGTTTGATAGAAATTTTGACACAAAAGAAGAGTTTTCTTAGAAAGAAGCGACCATAAATAGCTACATAAATTCTGATATGAACTAGTTCAGGCAAGCAGCGTGAGTTGGCTAAGCTCTGGGTCCAGGCAGCTTCAGTTAGAGATTGAGTCACGCTCAGACATCGCAGGAGCTGTCTCCTGTCTGTGTCCTCTGAGATTCGGCAGATTCAGATACTTTGACCACACCAGCTTCTCCTCTCACGAAGACTTCAAGTCTAAGTTCCAAACTTTATGTTTTATTTTTTCCTGACCTGGAAGGCAAATCTAGCTTTACCAACTAATGTCCTGAAGTTCACTGTGGAATAGTTCATTAACACTTCTAAAGCAACTCACATGGAATCATCATAAATGAGTCAGGTAGATTTCTGAAGAATGGGGTTTTATCTACTGAATCATGATTCTGAGTGGGACAAGAAAAGGTTTTATAAAATAAACTTGGACAACACCCAGTAAACGAAGGGGAAATCAGCCCTGTGGTAACTGTTATGCATTACAACCACCAAGATGGTCCACATGTATTATAGCTGAAGGCATCCAAGGGAATAAGTCTGTTATTTCATAATAAAGAAGATAAATTCCATTGACATTTCTCCCAGTGTAATATGAAAATGCAGAAGTATGCAACATGCCCTTAATATTAACTATGGTCATAGTCACAGTATCTCGGATTCTAGAAGAATCACGGGCCCAGTTGCTAACCAGGTGGCTGTATGTGACACCTCTCAGTGGTTATGGAAGTATAGATTTATGCTGAGGTATCTTCCCTGTGTGAACTGACAAACAGAAACATGAAAGAACCATGAGGATTCCACTATGAAATAGAACTGGATCACATGGGCTTGGCCAATCCTTGAGCCCTGCAGGAGATTCTGTGGGCAACACAAGATTAGCCACCTCTTCCTTCCCTACAGGTTAAATACAATTTTGTCTTCAGTAGAAGGAAGAGAAATGCTTAATGTCACCTTAGGGACCCATTACGCTTCTAAATGAGGCTCAGTTTCCATCTAGTTTAGATACAAACAGATATAAAGTCAGGGACCTGAAGAAGAGGTCAGGACAGAGTTATTCAGACTTCTGTGAATTAGGAGAGGCCATTTGACTGTGGGTCCAATTCAACGTTACCAGGCTTGACCAGAAAAATAAAGAGAAAGCTGAAATGGTTCTCCTCCAAATAGTAAAGCAAATATCACTGTTACGTGTAGTGCAGTATCTCAAGGACAGGGCTGCATTGCAATTAGCGCATTGCATGCCAAGGTGACTTTGCCATGGTGGGACCAAGCTTACCCAACCCAGATGCTGCAGCCCACTACACAGCTCAGCTCTGAGGGGCACTTGTGTGTGTGTTCTTGCTTGTCCACACACACACACACACACACACACACACACATTCACACATGGCATAGCTTAGGGCAAAGATGAGCCAAACAGCTGCAGATGAATTCCATCACCAGGGAAATGCAGTGGTCAGACATGCCAAGCAGGAGATACACAAGGGTAACAGGATGCACCACTCTACCCTAGATACTTTCTCTAAGTAGAAGGAGTCCTCTCTATCCCTGTGATGGTGGAGTGATTGTGTCAATAGGAGAAGTTGGCTCAGCGATTCCACCCTAGGGCGGCTCCTCCTTGCCAGGATGGTGTAAAGGGGAACTGAGGAAGGACGGGTCTGCTCTTCCTTTGCAGGAGCACTCGTCTTCACCTTGGGTGTCATGTCCTGCCTTCCAGCAGACTCTGGCTTCAGGCACGGAGTCTTCAGCCTTCTGGTGTAGACTCTTCAGCCTTCCTTGCAGACCCATTGGCCTCCTGGCACGGACTCCCAGGGGTCACTGCAGTGAGCTCCAGACCTCCGACTGGATCCTTCGCTCTCCAGTGTGCAGACGGACCCTCTGCAGTCTCCCTCATCCTACCCTGTGGGAGGCCATTGTGAGCCAATCTTGTAAATTCCTACTTATATGTTTGTGTATCGTGTGCTATATCTGTTTCTCTAGTAAATACTGACTGATACAATCCATATTATAAAATTTTGAACGATAAATACTAAGCTAGTAACCTAGTCACTTATTCTCACTAGCAGGTACTACACAGCACGCTTACTGTATGCACCACACTTTCTATGACTAGCAGGGCCATGGGTGTGCTTTCGAGTGCTTCACTGTAGACGTGTGAGTAACGTACCACACTATGACATTATGACGGGTGTGATGTCAACAAGGGGGAGGGATACTTCAGTGCCATTACAGTCCTAAGACTACTACTATATATACTTAAGGCATCATTGCCTGAGATATTATTTTATGACACTTATGTTCTACTCTTCTAGTCATACTTACTTTACCTCTCACTACCTCACCACATGGATTTTGTACTCTAATCATTTCAGTATTGTTGCTCTCCTTCCCCAAACAGAAGTTATTATTTTAAAACTTTTTTTTTTTTGAGACAAGCTCTCTCTATGCCAGGCTGGCCTTGAACTCACTATGTAGCCCAAGTTGGCCTCAAACTCATGGAGATCCTCCTGCCTCAGCCTAACACTGGAAACATTTTTTTTTTTTACCACATCTACCACTAAGAACTCTTTTGCAAGTGACAGACATATCAACTTGGAAGAAGTAAGTATAATGGATAAAACTGTATTAGCTTAATAATAAAACTACTTGGAAGATAGGATAGCTTCATGTAAAGCTTAAAACTGAGTCACAAGCTATGGCACCAAGGAATAGGAAAGCATGAATTCTCCAAGAACAAGCAAGTTCTGTGGGAGAGGACCTGCATGGATGGTGGCGAAACACAAATGGGCCAGCGCGTGGACACCCAGGCCCACGAGCGGACGCTGCACACCTCCACGTTTAGACAGGCTGTTATTTCTCCAGGAATGCCTGCCTCCCTCCTGTGAAAAATGTCTGTACCTTTTATCCATTTCCTTTGAGCATATTAATCTCCTTTTCAGAGCGCCGAGGAGGAAGCTAGCTCTCATCACTGTTTCTCCTTCCGCACTCCCTCTAATGGGTACAGTAGTTGCCTCTTTCCACCTGTGCGTTCACCGAGCTGCAGGCAGCTGTGCCTGTGGTGAGAGAGGCGAGGGCCACATCCCTTGCTTCCAGCGCTAACGGTGGAAAATTCTTGGTCTTATAAACAGTAAAATATGCCCAAATCATTGCATGCTGAGACACACTATTGAACAGTAATTTGGCTTTCTCTGACCATCCTGGATCGGTCAAGCCACCCCAACACCCAGTGCTTACATGGAAAGAGGGAAGAATGCTGCTTCCTTGGCTCACAGTGCTGCATGGGGGGGCAGAAGGATCTCACACCCTAAGGGAGTCCGCATGCAGACTGAAGTGGGCCTGGCTCCAGCAGGGAGGCTATGGGGTGAGGTGGGGAACAGAGAAGGCTGCAGATAAGCGGGTTCCTCGGGGCTGCTCAGCCTCCCCCGTGAGGACACTGGAGAGGGAAGCGGGAGGGAAAGCTCTCAGGAATAAGGAGATCTGACACGAAGCGCGGAAGGCAAACCCTGCAAGAGCCTCCTTTCCAGCTTAGTTGCCGCAAATGAAAGTCTAAAACGAAACTGACGTAAGTGTTTGTTTTAAACACAGGGTTCCATAACGTGAAACCTCACCTGCAAGGTCTTGTATTCTTTTGAAAATTGGTTTTATCAGCACATGCCTGCAGTGCATGCTGCTGCCCGGACTTTCTGGTAACCACCACTGATGGGCCTGCTAGGCACCTCGGCGCGAGAGAGGAAAGTGTGGGTGAGGCCTCAGGGCGGCCCTCTCCGCTCTGCACACCACGGATCAGAGGAGCCAGAGGACTCTGACAGGTTGGCTACCAGCGGAGGTAGGATGCACAGACACGTGCTCACACACGCACACTTTTATGCACACATTTACTGAAGAACATGTGTGTTTTTGTGTGTACAGCAAAGTGCTTGTTTCTATGGCTGCACTGTAGGTATTACTGGAACGAATGTTTCCTTTCACACTCACCAAAAGTAGGGTCAGCCTTTTACTGTTTCAATGACGCACTATCGTGATTTTAGTAGACCCCGCATTGTATTATTAATTCTTCAGTACTAAATACTATATACTGGAAATTTTACAAATCCTTATTCTCTTCTCCATTTCTCTATGATGGAATGATTTCATTCAATTGGAATCTATGTGTTTGTATATGTATTTTATGGAGCTAATAGAATTTGTTTTAATTAATCCTTTAAGAACTCCTATAATAAGGACACATGAAGAAAAATTTTAAGAATAGTTTCTTTTGATTTTCAATGTAAAACAAGATGAAAAAATGACCAAGTGGTCTGTGGCTATTTTCATGCTCACTGCAAATTATGACACGTGCAACATTTGTACCAAGGAGCCTGGTGATTCCCCAAGTTCACCCCTTGATTCTGCTGCAGAATGGACAACTTACATCAGAGCCTTTTGATTGAGACTTTGTCTGCATGTTGACCTTGGAAAGGAGGCATAGATTCCAACATTTCACTGGCTAAAGCCAGACAGTGGGAAGGAAGAAGAATGTAATGTTGGATGGTGCTTATCTATCATGGAATCAGATAAGAATTCTGGAGAAAGTATCCACAGCACAAATGGAAAGGACAGATAATTTTTCAATATTAGTGGGAAATAAACCAAGAAATGATGAGATAGGATCATTATTTTAACGAACACGGTTAGACTAATACTTCCAAATCTTTTTTTTTCCCCATTAAGTTTATTGGTACATTTTAGGTACAAAATAGTTACATTCATCATTGGGATCTTGTACCATTACATGAGTATCTTGGTTCTTATTTTTTCCCCTTCCCCTGCCTTCCCTTCACGCCCTCCACCCTTCCCTATTTGCAAAGATTTTGTTTACATTTTTTTCCTTTTCTCATAGTTTTTCTTTTCCCTTTTTTCCTTTCCCCTACCCGTCCAACTTCCCCTGCTCCTTTAGACCTTGTCTTCCTATTGCACAATATCAATTATATATTTTTTAAATTACAATATCAAGATCTAGAAGACATTTCCACAGATTTTACAGAACTTAAAAGTATATTGAAAGCATATTACAAAAATCTTTTTGAAATAAATTTGACAACTTCTAAGAAGTACCTTGGAAGACAAATTCATGAAACTGACTCTGGAAGAAATAAAAAATTGAATAGCACCTATTAAAGAAAATATATTTCTAGCTTGTAAAACCTACCTATATGGCAACAACAGGCTCATATACATTTTAACTGATAAATTATATCAAACATTTAAAGCAGAAAAAAAGAAGGAACATTTCTCCCCTCATTTTATTTTATTTTATTTTTTATTTGTTTTGGTATGGGGGATCCAACTCAGGTCCCTGTGCTTGCAAGGCAAGCAGCGGAACCACTGAGGTAAATCTCCGGCCCTCTGCCCTCATTTTAGGAAATCAACATTGTGCTAATACTAAAACCGGATAAAGATAATAAAAGAAAAAAGTATGAATATAGATAAAAATTTGTTTAATGAAACAAACTATTCGAAGTCAGATCTGGTAGTATGTAGAAAGTGGTTTTATTATAAGGATGGCAGAGTTGGTTCAGCATTGGAAGATCACCCCCAAAAGTCATCATTTTAACAGAGGAAAGGAAAAAGCCATATGATCCTGTTAGTAGTTGGAGAAAAAGTATTGAACTAAATTCTGCAGCTGTTCATGGTACAAGCTATCACGAGACTAGAAGTAGAACAGAACCTTCTCAACAGATTAAAGACATGTACTCCATACTTCCAGTGAGAAAGCCTTACATGAATGGAGAAGATAAAATGCTTTCTCCCTAAGGTGGGGAACAATGGCAGATATGCCTACTCTTCATCTGTCCATTAAACTTTGAAACATAAGCCTAAAGCAAAATAGTCTGGCAATAAAATGACACAATCAGGATAGGATTGGCAAGGTAGAAGTATAATCTTTATATGTAGATGAAATGACCATCTACAGATAAAATACTAAGAAATCTCTAGGAGCCCCTAGAACTTGTATTTTAGTTTAGCAGGATTAGAAAACACAAGGTATATATAAAAATTCAGGTCTATGTATACTTGCTATAAATGAAGAATTGGATATTGAAATTTAAAAGTTATGTAGGAGTACAAAGGACCTGGAAAAGTAAAAAGAAAAAGAAGTGTTGGAAGACATCTATTACCTAATTTTAAGATTTCCTCTAAAACTACAGTAATCAAGGCAGTGTTGGTATAAGGAAAGATATATAGATCTTTGGAATAAAACAGAGAATTTAGAAATAGAACCACACATATATGATCCACTGCATTTTGAAAGATTATTTAACATTAACATTTTATAGAACATAAACTCAATTCAAGAGCAGAGAAAAAGACAGTGTTTTCAGCAAATAGCACTAGAATACCTGGTATCCATATGTAAAAAATTAACCTCAACACTTTATTTCCATACATAAAAATAACTTGAAAGGATCCATGAACCTAAATATGAAAGCCTAAAAGTGTAAAACTTTAAGAAGAAATTATAAGGGAAAATGTTTATGAATTCAGGGTAGGCAAGAATTTCCCAAGATATAAAAAACATGATGTATAAAACAAAAAAATTGATAAATGAGATTCCATCAAAATTTGGAACTTTAAGTGACATCATTAAGAAAATGAAAAGTAGTTCTTAAACAGACCATATTTATAATGCATATAACCTATGACCAGAATATATAAAGAACTTACAGCTCATTAATAGACAACCCAATTAAAAAGTAGACACAAGAGGATGATAAATAGCCAGTATAGCACAAGGAATAGTGTGCAACACTAGAATCAGAAAAAATATTTATCAGTAGAATAACAAGATTGAATTATACACTCATTAAGGAGATGAAGTTAAAAGTTTTAAAAGAACAAACGTCAGCTTAGGTGTGAACCAGTTAGAACTTTCTAATACTGCTAATGTGAATGTAAAATGATAAAACCATTTTGGAAAACAATATAGAAATTTCTTGTATTACCACTTAGAACCAACAGGTCTGTTCTTAAGTTTTTACTTAAGAGGAATGAAAAAACATGTTCACAATAGATTTGTACATACAAGTTGACTATTGCTTATCTGAAATTCTTGGAACCAGAGTGTTTCAGTTTTTGTTTTGTTTTTTGTTTTGGTTCCTGTCAGTTGGAGTATTGTTTTCCACCCTTTAACTTTCAGTCTGAGTTTCTTTTTGAATTAAATGTGTTTCTTGTATGCAGCATATTGTTGGATCTTGCATCTTGACCCATTCTGCCAGTCTATTTCTTTTGATTGTTGAATTGAGACCACTAAAATTGATGGCTATAACTGATACATATTGACTTATCATTGTCATGACGTTTTCTGTTTGTTGGATTTTTTCCCTTTGTGTTTAATTTTTTGTCATGCCCAATGGATTCATTCTGCTGGGTTTCCTGGGGTTGTGATTCTCATTGTCTATTCCTAGGATAGTGTCTAAAATTTTTTGGAGTGCTGGTTTGGTATTCATGAGGCTCCTAAGGTGCTCTTTGTCATGAAAGTATATTGTTTCTCCATCAATTTTGAAAGATAATTTTTCAGGGTACATCAATCTGGGTTGGAGACTATTTTCCTTTAGGGCTTTAAATACATCACTGCAAGCTCTTCTTGTCTTGAAGGTTTGCACTGAGAAATCTGCTGTGATTCTGATGGGCTTTCCTTTGTATGTGATTTGTTTCTTTTCTCTAACTGCTTGTAGAATTTTGTTCTTCTGTTGGGCTTCTGGAATCTTAAGTATTATATGCATATGTGTAGATGTCTTTTGATCATGGGTTCTTGGAGTTCTATATGTCTCACTTATCTGTATGTCAAGTCATTTTCCCCTGCTGGGGAAGTTTTCTGCCATCCCTTCTGTGAACAGTTTTTTTTTTTTTTATGTCATTTGCACTCTCTCTTGTTTCTTCGTCGACTCTGATCAGTTTTATGTCATTCTTCTTTGCATCATCTAGCACCTGCTGGATTGATTTCTTGTGGTCCCCTACAATTTTAAAGAAATTTTTCTTTTCCTGGTCATTAATATCAATCTTATCTTCTATATCTGAAATTCTGGCCTCACATTGGTTCATTCTGCTTCATAAACTTTCAATGGAGTTTACAATCTCCTGGAAATCTGTTTGCATCTGTTTTACGGATTCCTTTTGTTTCCTATGTTGGCATTCCATCATGTTCCTCAGCTCCTATATTTCTTTATCTGTGTCCTCTCTAGATTTATTAATTATGTCTTGCACTATGGGCACAATCTCTGCTGTTATCTGAGAAATTATTTCTGATTTCATTTTTTCCAGATCCTCTTTTGTTGCCAGTTCAGGGAGTCCAGGTGGTTGAGTATCAGAGTGTTCCTTCTCGTTTCCCTTTGGGGTTGCTGTAGGTGATCTGGAAGTCTGGTTTTGAGACTTGTTTACATGTCTTCTCATTTCAGTGGGTGTGTGTGTGTGCTGCCGGCACCCATGCAGCTCACCTCCTCTGTGCCGGCAGGGGTGGTATGGTGTCCTGGAAGCCTCCTCCCATTTGCTGGGAGTGGCTCACCTCCCCTGTGCTCTAAATCTTTTTTCAATTAACCTTAAATCACTGTCGAGAGGATCTTGTTCAATATTTTATGTCACTGCAAGAATTAATTAGCAAATCTCAGAATGATATGAGCATTTGTTGGACATCTTTTTGTTTTCAGGTTGGGTATATATTACTTCTCCTCTCATAGAATGGCCCAGCAATATTTGGATTTAGTAGCCTCAGAAAAGTAAGGAAAACAGGCAGAATACTGGAAAGGAGAATGAGCAGAGCTCTCACACCCACTAAATGTGAAGTCAAAGCTCTTCCCTGCAAGGCTTCTTCACACCTTGACTTAGTCCCATGGTCCATTCTGTACAGCTGATGCCCCACTGAGGAAGGGCAGAACAGCATTAAGTACTTGCTCTAAACTCTATCACACATCAGTGTTTTAGCCACAGCTTTTTCATGACAAGTTCTGTGCTATGTATTTTATGTCATTTGACCCGCGGGAGTTAGAAGACACCAGAGAGTCCCGCAGTCCACTCTACAGAGCTGTAGATTGAGCTCTTCATCTCAGAGTCTGCATGCTTTCAGACAATCACTCATGCTTGCCTGGCCTCCATCTTATATTCTCATCTAGAAGAAGCTTGTAAATCTAGCTCTGCCCATTGATGAGCTCCATTCAGTGAAACAGAGCCAGATAACGCACGATTGCTACTGATACCTGCTCTTACAGTATGCATTCTCTGTGACTCAGAGCAGGCATTTCATTTCCAAAGGCCAAGGTCCCCCTTAGCATCACCTGCAGGGTGGCTTTCCTCTGGGCACTTCCATCCAGAGTGGGAACCACATATTTCCATTTAATTTTTAGCCCAGAAATAAGCTCAAATTTCCCTTTTCTAAATTCTAATGAAGTAAAATTTTCAAGTGCTTTACAAACACACACCATATTTTGAGAAGGGGGAGCTCTTTTGTGGGGCTAATGCTTAAAATGAACACAGACTTACTGGGTTCAAGATCAGCCACCAACCCCATTGGGGACACTGAGAGCCCATGGTTATGGACATCAGCACCCCAGTGGCAGCCTGTCTTTCTACCCTGGTCCCCTGCAGCAACCACTGTCCTGCTGTTTCCAAGGCCCCACAAAGTGTCCCTGAGGGAAGGACAATGAGTGTCCACAGCCACCTACAAGATAACAAGGATTTTCTCCAAAGCTTGGCATTCCAATATTTGTTTTATTCCCTTCCAAATCCTTCTTCGTTTTAATGTCAAAATTAATAAAATTATTTATATACAACAAGGTCTCCTGTGAAGCTTATGACATGCATTCTTTATGGACCATACTCTCAGCCACTTCCCAGGGATCCTTAGGTCTCAATTTGGGTAGCTTAGTTTGTCCCACATAGATTTAGAATTTGACTATATAAATGGGAATCCTCAGAATATAGTAAACATCTTCTGGAACACAATTATAGCATGCATTCTCTCCTAACAAGTATTCAGAGTATTAGTCTGCATATATTAGGGGCCAGTTATGGGCATGGTACTAATCCAAGCAATGACCCCTCTATTACTGTCTATGCAGAATGGAAATTTAATTTATAAGTGGATGCTGGACTATCTGACAGCCTTAATTCCTAGCTAGTAATTCCTATGTCTATATAATTCAGTCATTGATTATGATACATTACTTGGAAAAGTACAAAAATACATGCTGTAGACTTTCAAATTTACTTACAAAAAGCAGAAAATTAGAATACCAAATTTAGGCTATCATTGTAGTTTGTATTTTCTAGTCCAAAACCAGAGCAAGAATCTACTAGGTAGAATTTTCAGAGAATGGATTTAGCTTTTGAGAACTCAAATTACAGGCCAGTAAAAGAAGCAAAAGGCAAGAAAATTGCAGATAAGATATGAGAATGTGAGAGTTAGTAACAGACAGGAGAACGTTTGTGGTTCCATGGTGATCTACTCGGAGGGTACTGACACTGTGGAGAAGAGGAACCAGTGTGGCTGATGCAAGGGTCAGCAGGAATTTGTTCAGCGTTCTTGGGAGGTTCAAAGCAGGTGCATGTCCTGAAGCATGATAGGCTTGGAGGAGGGTGTTCAGAGCACAACAGCTCCAGGGTTAGATTTGGACCCAGCAGGGAAGACTTGGACTCTTCAGCGATGGTAGGAGAGCATGGGTCTTCCCAATAAAAAGCTCGATTGTATTTAATCAGGTGTCTGTGAGGAAACTGGGACAGACAGTCTTGGGCAGAGGCTCCCAGAGTGTCTTCCACAGTCGCGTGTTTGTCAGATGCTGTAGGGGATTGGGAGTGCCTCTCCTTAGGGGCCTGCTACCCTCCACTCTCAGGTCATTCGTCTTGTGCAGGTTCTTCCATTGGAGCCCATGGGCTCAGAAGCACCTTGTGCCCAGAATCCAGTCAGGGCAAAGGAAGTTTCCCTGTGTCATCTTCCCATTCAATCACAATGTTTTTCAGCATGGTTCTGGGGTCAAAATAGAGACAGCTGCTTGGTAAACTCAAGAAAAAAGCAGAACTGTGAAATAAGCTGAACTTATGTCTCTCTCTGCACCACCAAGTGAGCCTGTTCAGAATTTTTTATCCCCTATGGAGTACTACTAAGGCATAAAGGATAAACTTGAGTCATTTATAGGGAGATGGATGCACCTGGAGAACATAACCACTAAGAGAAATAATCAGATGCAAGAAGTTAAGCATCACATGGTTTCTTTTATATGAGAGACCCAAAGTATAAATAATTTAAAGACCAAAATGAAAGACAGATGACAGGAAACTGAGAATTAGATTTTGAGGAGATGGAAAGGGCCTGGGAACTGGGGGAAAATGGGAAGGTAAGGAGAGGAAGAGAAAATAAAGAGGATCAAGAGGCAGCACGTACGTGTATCAGTACCCACAGGGAAGACATTGCAATCCTGTTCATCACCCAATGCAGGGTTCCTGAATGGAAGCAGAATTTTACCAAACACTTCTGCCCATCTGCAAACTGAACTGTTTGTGAACAGAATCATTCATGAACCAAAGTATTACTGTCCTAATAACAATTTTTAAAGAACAAAGCTAATTCCTCCTAAAAACTTAGAGCTTGTTTCTCAAGATGCTGCAATGATTCTGAGATGTAAATCTGTTTGTAGCAAGTTGCTTTATGTTTATACAGACATACAAATATTTTTCTATCTTCAGTGACAGACTTGGATTACAAAACAAGTATTTTTCCATTGTACCATGTTTTCCTTCTTCCTCTGCACATTTTTTTTTTTTAACTGTTGTGTTAGTTTTAAAACATACACTTTTTTCGCCTCTTCTCTAATTAGTTTCGGTACCCTTTCTTCTCTCATCATTTAGTTTTTCTTTCCCTTCTGCTAACCCATCTTTTAAGAAGTGGAAATATCACCTGGCTTTGTCCCCATGTCTTTGCTATTCCTGAATCACTCTCTTCCATAATGGGATAAAATGATTCTCCTCAATGATGAACTAAAAATAACACAATTCATAAATATGATAGTCACTTTACTTGTTTATGATAATAAATCATCACTCACAGTTGTGTACTGGTTATTACTAGAATAGGATGATGAGAAAAATAGCAGCAAAAAGAATACTAAAGACTTCTATCTTCAATACCTTGAACTGTTCTCTGAGTAGCTATTATTTCCCCTTTGGTACCAGCAGAAGGAGGAAGCTGGGATAAAGAAGTGTGATAAGATGCTGTGAAAAGAAAGTACTCACTCAAAAATTCCTAGAACTCTTATTTGCTTATATAGATTCAGGCATAATTTATCACCCTGTATGATAATTTTCAAGTGAAGAGTTTTTTTTTTTTCCTTAAACGTGAAAAATGGTAAAATTCCTTACTATAGGCTTAGTTTTCTCATTGCTAAGGTAATATATGATCAATGAAATCTAGAAAATACAGAAAAGAAGAAAAGAAGCATTTTATTGTCATTTAATCCTTTAGCACTAACAGACTTTACTTTTTTGGGCATGCTACCTATTCCTTGTACTACTTTATACACAAATATTTATAAACATCTCCTTAAATTATATGTATGTAATTGAGTATGTAAAGTTATGATACATTTTTCAATTTCAATAAAATTTTTCATCAGTTTTATAAATCTCCAAAACATTCCTTTGTATCCAGCTATGCTACTGAATTTGGTAATTAAATCTAAAAGTCTTTTGGTGGAGTTTTTGGGGTCTTTTATGTAGAGCATCATGTCATCTGCAAATAATGATGCTTTAACTTCTTCCTTTGCTATCCCTATTCCTTTTATTTCTTTCTCTTGTCTAATTGCTCTGGGTAATGTTTGCAGAACTATATTGATTAAGAGTGGTAACAGTGGACAGGCTTGTCTTGTTCCTGATTTTAGAGTGAAGGCTTTCAGCTTTTGCCCATTTAGTACAGTGTTGGTTGTTAGTTTGTCATAGATGGCTTTTATCAGATTGAGATACAGACTGTCTACTCCAATTTTCTGTAGGTATTTTAACATGAAGGGGTGTTGGACTTTATCAAACACTTTTTCTGCGTCTATTGAGATGATCATATGGTTTTTGTCCTTAGCTCTGTTTATATGGTATATTATATTTATTGATTTGCATATGTTGAATGATCCCTGCATCCCTGGGATGAATCCTATTAGGTCATGGTATGAATTCTATTGATCATTTGCTACATTCTGTTTGCAAGAATCTTATTGAGGATTTTTGCATCTGTGTTCATTAGAGAGATTGGGTTTTGGTATCAGAGTAATGCTTGTTTCCAGGAATGAATGTGGGAGTATTGATTTCTTTTCACCTTCAGTAAAGAGTTTGAGAAGTAGCAGCATTAGGTCTTCTCTAAATTTCTTGTAGAATTCATCAGTGAATCCACCAGGGCCTGGGCTTTTCCTTGTTGGAAGGCTTTTAATTACATCTTCAATTTCACTGACTGATATTGGTTTATTTAGAATTTTTATATCTTCTTGATACAATACTCAAAAATCCCATACACAAATAATAAACTCACTGAGAGAGAAATTAGGGAAAAAAACACCTTTAAGAATAGCATAAAAAAGAAAGAAATACCTAGGAATCAGACTAATGAAGGAAATAAAAGACCTTTACATTGACAGTTACAGCAATCAGAAAAAGGAAATGAAAGAGGATAGTCAAAAATGAAAAGATATCCCATTTTCTCGGGTAGGAAGAACCAATATAGTGGAAATGGTCATACTCTCAAAATTGTTATATACCTTCAGTGGAATCCCAATCAAAATACCAATAGCATATCTCACAGAATTAGAGAAAACACTTCTAGAATTCATTTGGAAGCAGAAGACACCTAAACTAGCAAAAGTGATTCTAGGCCACAAAGGACAGACAGTGCTATCACAATCCCTGACTTGAAGCTATATTATAAAGACACTGTGATTTAAAAAAATCATGGTACTGGCAAAAACAAACAAACAAACTAAACAACAAAAAACACAGACCCGAGGTTCAATGGAACAGACTAGAAATGCAGAAAGAACTCCAAACAAACTCAGGAACCTTATCTTTGGCAAAGGAGCCAAACACCTTCACTGGAAGAATGACAGCCTCTTTAATAAATGGTGCTGGAAAAACTGGCTTTCACATGTTGAAGATTAAAACTAGACCCATATCTCTCACCATACACTAAACTAAAATGGAAATGGATCAAAGATCTAAATATTAAAAGAGAAACACTAAATCTGCTGTAAGAGAGAATAGGTAGAAGTCTTGAAGACACAGGTGTAGGCAAAGATTTTATGAACAAAACCTTGATCACATGGAAAATATCACAAAGAATCAACAACTAAGATCTTGTCTTATTAAAAAGCTTTTGCACAGCAAAAGAAACCACCAACAGAGTGAAAAGACAACCCACAGTGTGGAAAAAATTTTTGCCAGCTGTTCATCTGACAAAGGGCTAAAATATAGAATATATAAAAAACTCAAAAAATCAGACCCCCCAAATTAAAAACCCATTCCAAAAATGGGCATCTGAAATTAATAGACATTTCTCAGATGAAGAAATACAAATGGCAAATAAATACATGAAAAAATGCCATCACTGGTCAGTCAAGAGATGGAGATGAAAACAACACTGAGATTCTACCTCACCCCAGTAAGAATGGCTGCTAACATGAAATCAACCAACAACAAATGCTGGCGGGGGTGTGGGTAAAAAGGAACCCTTCTCCACTGTTGGTGGAAGTGCAGACTAGTGCAACCACTGTGGAAATCAGTGTGGAGATTCTGCAAAAATTTAAAAGCAGAGGTTCATTTGACCCAGCTATTCCCATTGTTTGTATCTTCCAAAAGAATTAAAAGCATATATGAACATAGAATTAAATCATATACAGCAATATATGTGCACCCATTTTTATAGTTCTGTAGTTTGTAATAGCTAAATTTTGGAAACAGCCCAAATGCTAATCAACTGATAAATGGATAAAGATGTTTATAGTGGAGTACTACTCTGCCATATAAAAGGATAAGTTTGAGACATTTCTAGCTAAATGGATGCACCTTGAGACCATACTCTTAAGTGAAATAAATCAGACACACGTGTAAATACCTCATTGTTTCTCTGGTGTGATAAACTGAAAGTGTAAATAAGGACCAAAATATATAATAGACATTGGGAAATGGGAAGAAAATGTTCAAATGAGAAAGGTAACAAAGGAGAGGGGAAGGGGACAGGAAATAGAGGACAAGACAAAAAGAGAATAGAAAGGAAAATGGAAAGAAAGCTTCTGTAAATAAGGAGAGGAAGAGGGGCTGAAGGGAGGGGTAAAGGAGTGGGAGAAAAGAAGCAAGAAATGTACAGGTACAAATTCCCTCTGATGAATGTCATCTCTCCCTCTCCCTCTCTATCTATCATCTGTCATCTATCCAAAATGTACCAATAAAATTAAAAAATGCAAAAAACCCCTAAAGCAAAACAAAAAACAAAACAGTCCTCTATGGAGCATAGATCATAATTTATTTAATAAATATTTTTGAAAATTTAAGTTTTTCCTATTTTCTCTATTAAGTGCAACATAGCAATAACATTCTTTGTTCCATTCTTTCTGTCCATGCAGTTGATATTATTTGGGACAAAATTTTCCAAATAGAATTTCTAAATCTATTACTATGAGTAACATGAAAGTAATTTAAAACATATCAAACTTTAGCTAAAAAGAGTTATTTATAATTTGCTTCCACATTTACACAGAAATACTCATGTATTTTTATGAACAAATATTTTGAATACTTCACAGTAAGCAGCTGTGTCCCTCTATTTTATCTTCCTGTAAAAAAAAAGGTCTCAATAAAGCAAGATTAATTAACTGTAAAGCAGATCTTAAATCATCTTCCTTTTAAAGAGAAATACTTGCAAGTTTCTCTACAGTACATTTTCTGTAATTGATTATAAATTACTATTAGCACAATTCATTCCGTACTTTAGGAAAGAACACACCCACTGCCTTAGGGTTCTCTGTCATTGCTTCCCTGAAAGAGTTTTATGAATAGTTTGTGGCTACATTTCTTCACACATTAAGAATGATATCATAAATGCTTTAATAGAAGCCTTGAGTTATAGCACAAAATAATGAATAAGTCAATATACCAATGACTATTTTAAAAAGAATAAAGATAATTATTCCAAGAAAGAGTAAAAATCATTCATCTGGTATCAGAGAGAAGATAAATTCCCAGGTAATATGTGTGTGGAACTATCTTTATACCTCTATAGCTGTGTCTTTTTATAGTTTCATGAACTCCACTTAGGTAACATGCAGTAATGCAATGGTCACCTACTGATACTCCCGTTAGTACTCCGGATATATTAGTGGAAAAAACACTTTTTAATTCATCACTTTGAAGTGTAATATATGTACTCAATTCCTAGTAGAATATTTTCTACAGGCACTAAGGAAAAATGATTGCTAGGAGTTATTTCACTGTACAATATCACATTAGCATTAACTTTTATTTTACCGGAGTACACCAAATATGCATATTATATAAACATACATTGCTTTTCTTAAGAGAACATGAGTGGAAGGACTCTAGGCAAAGCCCTTAAGGGATCAGAGATTTAAAAATAGCTCCCAGGAAGTGAAAGATTTTATCAATCGCTCTGTCTTTGTCAAATCATATTAGCAACAAAGACTTCAGTTCCTTCTGTTCAGAGCTACCGGCTGGTGTCTTTATGGGGAAGAGAGGTACAACCTATCTCCATCTGATGGAATTTATTCTTTATTTGATGTAATTACACTGAAAGCCAAACATAACATCTCAAAACTGAGACATTTAAATTCTAGATTAAATGCAGAAAATAAAAATTCCCTTTGATTGTTATAGAAGTGATACCCAGGACATACAATACAGAAGGAGTAAGATATTGTATAGAAAGGAAGAGAACGATGTCCTGTTGAGGGAGTTAAATTCTGAATCCTTGTAAAGGTGATATGCAAGGAAAATAGCAGAGCCCTCTATCACATGTCTAACTGAGTACACAGCCATTATACAAAAGCCTGTGATAAAAAGCTCTTTGGTTTCATGCAGCTTATTAAGATCAGACAATAAGTGGAGAAAGAAACGTCACACCTGCATCTTACAATTGGGAGCCCTTCCTGATTAATTTGTCAAGGACCCTTTGGCCAAATCATCAGTTTTCAAACTTTCATGGATATGAACTTAATATGATGAATAGTCTGGATTCCTGGGTTACATGCACAGAATTCTCACAGGACTGTTCTAAATCTTTGTAACCCTAATGCGTGTGCTTCGTGGGCTACATGTTAGCTTGAGGAAATCAGACACCCAATCGATACAAATGGCTGATAGCCATAGCATCACAACCATTATTAGCCAGGTGGCAATTGGTCACAGTTTTAAGCATTTCATTGAGTTGGGACCTCTAATGTTGTTTACCTGGACAAACATCTCTTTATACTGAGGCCATATTTCAATCTCTGGTGGGACATGGTCTGATCTCCCAAGGGGACTGGGGGTCCTGGCTTGGGATTCTTCCAGATCACGCATTTCCTATGTATCTCTTCACCTGGCTGCTGGCTTGGGCACAAAGGTTTTGGTAATTTGGGGACCTTGTATCCATGACTGGCATTTGAAGTGAGTGGACTCTGTGGGACAGTCTTCAAACCTGTGAAGTATGACATTATCCCAGTGTCCTAAGTGTCAAAATGGAATTGAATCATATGATACCTAATTTCTGTGGAAGAATTGAAGAAACAATTTTGATATTAGGGTAGCTCTCAGAAAGCAGGTTATTTATTTCCTGAGAAAAGGCATTAATTTTTTGGGGGGGTACTGGGGATCAAACTCTGGACCTTGCGCTTGCGAGGCAGGCTCTGGAACCACTGAGCTAAATCCCCAGCCCAGGAATTAATTTTTGTAAAGGTCATCTCATGAAGACCCAAAGCCCCTATGGCAATGGTTGAGTTAGTGATATATAAATCTATTTTAAATATGATAGATCATTATAATCTTATTCAATATGTATAAACATATTTGCACTCTCCAGGTCTCCAAGCATAAATGAGAAAGTTACATGAGGTTAGAATACCAAGTATTTAGTATAGTAATGCAAATATTACCATAGATAGCATTGTTCTTACTTGCTTCATTATTGTTGTAGCAGACTGTAAAGTGGTAAAAGGGCAGATGCAGGTAGGAGGACAAAGTCTGGATTTAAGCCCATGGTCATTTACTTATCAAAAATGTCATTTTTATTCTTAGATGAGCACTTTCTTCATTTGTAAAATGGGCAAAATACAATAATTTGATCTACACAGTGGTGGAAAGAACCAAATATAAAAAAGCTGTGTAGATTATAAATTCTTTGCAAATGTTATTATTTGCATATTAGAAGTGGGATTTTATTTACTTATCTTTATGTGTTTACCTCAATATTGCAGATTGGAAATGGTCCAAATCTAACTATTTTTGTAAAGCTTTCTTTCTTTCTTTTTTTTTTTTGTAAAGCTTTCTTATACATGCAGGTGGCTTTCAAGATCAAGCAAGTTAATCTTGATAATTTGTGTCATAGATGAGGAAAAAACTCAGGACAGAGATCAAATCCCCCAACTACTTCATCCAAATTGTATCCCTTATTTCTTAAAAAAAACAATCAGGTTCTAGAATCTGTTAATTTTGTAAAATTCGAGATTAAATGAAAGTAACAGACATTTATAAAGTTGAATTACACACATTTTAAACATGAAACTCTAGAAAGACATTATGGTACACATTCTTGTCAAAAGATTTTAGGGCCGGGGATTTAGCTCAGTGGTTCTGCACCCTGCTGCACAAGCGCAAGGTTCCAAGTTTGATCCCCAGTACCAAAAAAATAGATAAGATTTTAAAGATAGATTTTTAAAAACTATTCTATTGGCTAAATGATAAATGGATCACATAATTGGCTAAAATGCTACTTCTCATCCTGAAAGGTATATGACTAGAAGTGGGGTACACTTGTCTTTTAAACAAAAATCAATGAGAACCAAATGTTTTGCATTTTTGGAATTAGCATTGTTTTCTTACTCCTTCTCTGGTCAATTTATGTGATTACTTATGTATGTAATATCTGTTTTCTCTAAATATGTGCCTCCGTATAATTTAATTGCATTGTAGGCATCTTGACTTCATATAATTGAGATAATTTGGGCTGCTTATATTTTTAAAATACAAATTATCTTTCTTGTGTTTATTACCTAATTGCATTTAGATACCAACATTCTAAAGATATGTTTCATGAAACAAAAGCTTCATTTAGGACTAGGAGAACAATAATAAAATATAAACTTGATCAGTGCAGTTTCCTGAGGGTCTGGATAGAAAGCTAATAGAAATGTCAAGCACAAGGGATACAGATGTAAATGCCAAACAGGAAGTCAGTCTGGCTGAATACATCAGCAAAGGTAGATATGGGAAATAAGTGGAGAGAACATCTCTTAAATTTCCATGGAGTCTTCCTCAGATAAGACTAATTCCGTCTTCCTTCTGCTATTTTGTAGTGATCATAACACGAAAAAATGTTCCATTTCCTAATTTGGATTCCTCTAAACTTCAAAGACAACCAGTCATCAGAAAACTATATGAATTAAAGACATAATTAGGTTCAATGTAATTTTCATAAATAAGTGCATAATAAGTTATTGTAAGATGCTAAAGACACGTAGTTTTATAAGTGCCTAGGAATAAATGGTAACTACTGTTTGCATTTATTTATTTACACATAACTTGTTTTTCCATTCCTCATGTTAGACATAAGAGACAGATTTTCACACTTCTGTGGAACATGTAGCACATATCACAAAAGGGAAACAACTCTTTGCCTCAACACAAATCACTTAATACCCTCATTGTCCAAATACATGAATGATACAACATGTAGGAGAATTAAACTCTGAACTGGATGGGCTGGGTTTGAAAAGATATTCTATTGTTTATCTGTGTCATCTAGGAAAATTTTATGTGTTGTGCTTCTATATTTTAATATGAGAATAAAATTAACTATGATATTATTATATGGTATATAAGAAATGTTAGCTATGCGCTCGCTCTCATTCATGCTGGAATGCGGAACATGAAGCTCATGGTGGTCACTGTGATGTACTGTGTGTAGCTTCCAACCTCACTGTAAGCACATTTCAGAATCCAGGAGTGACATTCATATTATTATTTCTCATTACTGATTAAATCCGTTTTGGAATACAAAGAAGTATTTTTCCCCATGGGACAGTTTTTAAACAATTTCCAAGTATTGTTGAGGAAACAGCAATGCATTTAGAATGAAAACACAGATTAGGAGCTGAACTTCCCCCTACTACCTGACACACACAGTTACACACACACACACACACACTTAATGACACACACGGTGTGAGAGTGTTCTCATCATATTACTTCTCTGAGCATTGGCTTCTCATAGGATGAAAGAGAGCAACTTCATAGACATTGTGTGAGAAGTATTAGCTTTGTGTATTGTGAGTTATTTGTACAAATTAAAGTTGTAAAGATCCTTTCACTGAGAATAGACCACTTCTTTTTAGGTATACCTGCTCAGCTTTCTGTGCACTACTATCCAGCTGTCATGCTTTATTCTACAGTTCTAGGACAATGTGCACAGGTATGATAAAATCATTCTGCTATGCCATTGAGATTGAATGGTCAGAACCCTTCCCTTAGTTTCTATTATAATCCTAACTCCATTTACATATAGACATCCCAGCCACTCACTTCCATTCCTGTGGATTCAATAAATATATTTGGAATGAATGATTAAAACTTGACTCTGTTGGAAACAGGGCAAAAGTTTCTAGCATACAAGACACATTCTTGTATTTTCAATGCTTCTCAAAAGTTACAAATGAAGGGCAATTTCCATGTGGGTTCTAGCCTGAACAATGGTGTCGTAGGGTAGAAAATTGTGTAGTAATTTCCACAGAGTATTTTTCATAACCAAATACATGTATAACTTTTTAAAACAGATACTATCATAGAAAAATCATTAAAAAGATACACATGATGGATTAGATGATCATGTATTTAATCATTCCTTTTCTTTATATATCATGAATAAAACACAAAAATTGGGAAAGAATACATTTTTAAAAGTATCTAATAGAGGGGTCATGGAAATACATAGTTATAAAAATTTCAATGTATTAAATAAACCCTTCGTGGATTCTTCAAAACAAGGAAAATTCTGCAAGAGAAGTACTCACTGGTATTTAGGGAGACAGGACCAGAGCTCTGTGAAATCTTAATAACTGGATGTGAGGGGATAGGATGATTGGTAATTATCTTGAAAAATAAGATAAAGAGTGATTACAAAGTATAATTTGCTCTTATAGAATATGTGTAGGCCACATGAGGCTAGGAAAAGCTTTGCAAAAATGAGTTTATATCACTTAATGTATTGCACAGGTCACAGAGAATAACAGAAATTACAAACATAGATGGGAATGGACCAGATCATGCTGCAGGGAAGATTTTCTGGCTACCAGTGGGCAGGGGGCTTGTTAAACTTGGAGAAGGTGAAGTTACTTAGGAGAACATAGAGGACCTGCATTGGGTAAAATAAAGAAGTTAGCCTTCTAATCCCTCTGCCAGGCAGTTCTGAGTCAAGACATATATATATATATATATATATATATATATATATATATATATATATATATTTTACTTTGTTTTAACAACCTTCCATTGTTAGGTACCACACTGGAAACCGAAGTGATCAGGTGGAAAGAGGTATGGAAGATGAATATTAATCTATTGCAGTCAGTGCTGTGGAATATGCAAGATAACTGGAATGATCACAGACAAAAATAGAAGACAGAGATGAAGGGTATTTTTAAGGAGCTCAGCAGATGTAGGTTAAGTTTGAAGCACTTTCAGGACAGTGGAGCAGAAGTCTTTTCCAGACACTCTGTAGTATGCAGTTCAGGGGAAAAGATTGGATCCAGATGTGGATGTCAAGCTAACTGCGCAAGGGCAATAGTTAAATCTAATGGAACAGAAGTGCTCCTTCTGAGAGCGGTGGCCAGAAAACAAAGGAAAACTACAACAAATGTGAATATTCAAGCTGTCACTTAACTGTCAAGTGCTTTGTTTACGAACCTCTTTCTCCTGCCCAGTTCCACTTTATAACATTATATGCAATTCTAAAGAATAGATTTTTCTGGGAAATTATAGGTTCAATACTCAGTAAGAGCTTCAATTTAAGAACAATATAACAGCATAGAGATCTCGTTACTTATGGTGGAGAGAAAGTTCAAAAAAGTATACTTTTATCTCCAGATTAAACAACAGCCTCCCTGTAAAACAACTCAAAACAAAAGGAGATCTATGAACACAAACCAGAGATTGCTTGGGATGACATAAAATTGTTCTGAAATAACTTTCAGTAAAGAAGAGGGGTGAAATTCTCTGGAGAATCCTCCGGTGGTGAGGATTATGAGAAAAGGTAAGTAAGTTAGAAGGAGATTTACTTTACAATATTTAAAATACTACCAATTCATTACATAAAGCCTTTCTATACAATACAATTAATTTATGGACATCTCCAAGTTGTTTATGATAAACCAAACCCAGCATTGTTTTGATGAATACTAACTTCACAGCAAAATAAAAACAGTAAGATTAGAATAAGTGATTCTTATATGAAATAAAAATTCCTCATATTGAATTCTATCGATACTGTGAGTTCACAGAGAATTAAATCATGTCATAATATAACATAACTCAAAGTGACATTGTCTTATTCTGAATGAGAATGTAAATGCATGTATTATCCCTTATATAATTATATGAAGTTATGAGAGATAACAGACATGAGAGAAAGATGGCATTCATGGGATGATATCTTTGACAGCATCAATCTTGCCAACATAAATTAAGCCCTGATAGGCCTGAGAATCCAGAGAAACAAAGTTCACTTCATTGTTAGCATTTTTCTGAGTTCACTGAATCTGACTTGTGACATTTCACTCCATGAGTGAACTTCTCACCCCTCTGTTCTTTTTGCAAAATCTAGTTATACATTTAAAAAAACAAAACAAAACAAAATTGGCATCACCTATGCCACAACCAAATAGGTGACATCAACATTTTTTCACACATCTGACATTAAAGCAGTATAAATGTAGTTTAATATACTCACACGTGTCCATCTACAGGTTAGCTTACCAGTGGGGACAGACACGGGGTGCTGAAGTTCCAGTTGACAAGAAATCCTGGAGAGGTCAGCCAAACAGGTTGAAGTCATGTCAGAGCTGGAAGCCTGCTCATGTCTGAAGCCTTCGGAAGACAGAGTATCCAGTTCAAATGTCACAGCTGACATTGCAAAACTTTCAAGCAACCATGTAAACAAAAGTTCATGCTACTGAATTTTCAAATGATCTTAGGGAAGGAAACAAGTTACTGTATCATAATCAGTAGTCACTCCAGGCTTTTCCACAGTTATTTTTACTTGGAAATCCAAAGGAAATAAGGTCTTAAGTTTTCTGTATCCACACCTTTCTTAGAGGAGCAACTTCAAGGATGGATTTTATAACTGCTTTCCTTGAGGATATCTCATGCCTGTAAATGATAGCAGCACTTATCCTATCTCAGAGAGGCTGCAGTGGAAACAAAAAGACTTAAGTGAAGACTTAGGCAGGGATGCGAAGGGAAGCTTTTAGTCAGTGAGTACTGGAAGCTCTCAGGCACATTTTTGTATACAGGAGACCAGCTGGGTGGGGCCGGGGCCTGCCCAGGAATTCGACCCTTCTCCCCTGGGTAGTCCATCTGAGGAATGGTTAGCCGGGAGGAAGTTAATCCTAAGTGATGTTTCCTGGCTCAGGGTTGTGAGAATTTACTCCAGCTTTTGGAAAGATGATTGTGACAGTGAAGATGAAATGTAGTTTTTGCTTTGTTTTGTTTTGTTTTGTGATGGTCAAATAAAATGTACAGCTAGACAAACACAAAAGATTAGATTTCAGAGTAGGAACAGATGACCAATAGAAGAACATGATGCTGAACAGGTAGGGATTAGCGAGGCTCGGTTTGTTGCATCGTTTGCAAAGTAAAATACCTGCTCCCTCTGAGTATCAAGGTAGAGGCTGCATTTATCACTGTCAGAAATTCAATGTGGGTCCTCACCTTTGTTATCTTCTTCTCTTAGTTCATGAATTAACTAATGAGCTGAAGTTGGAACCATCTGCTAGCTTATCACATAGTAATTTGGTGGAAGCTCTCCTTCAGTTTACGAAGTTAAACTAGCAGTGGTTCAAACTAGTTCTTTGATGGTCTGTATTAATCCATGATTGATTCATTATTATATTTTTTCATTGAAGTGCGTATTTATTGACTGCATTAGACATTAGCTTAGCTATTGAAATATCTGGGTAGGATCTTGGGAAGGAATTGTGAGCTGTTTTTCTTCTCAATGAGGAAGAAGGCAGTTCCTGATTGGGAATTTTATTGTGACCATAATATTAGATATGGCATTAGATAGAAGCACAACAATTTTAATGTATTTTTTATGATATTGGCTCAGCATTGAGGAATTAATATATATATATATACTTATATGTTTGTAAGTAAATTGCGGTTATAAAAATTATCCTGAACAAAAGTTATGTCTTACTTGTGATTATTTTTATTGAACAAAGAAATAAACTGACCTCTGATTCACATGACTGTATAAACCCTTGCTGGAATAGAGGAATGGGTGTCATTCCAAAAGCATGAACAATAAACAAAATAGTCCGGGCAAGATTATCACCATTGGTTTGGGCTAGGCATAAAAAATCTTTGACCGAAAAAGGCTAATGTGGCCAAGTTTCACTGCTGTGACCTTCACTTTGATAAGAAGTTGAAAGCAGAGTCAATTTTATAAGGACAGTTCCACTTGAGGAAAGATGGTTGATAGGGAGGGATAAACAAACATAGGAAAAAGAGCAAATGTTTGAAAAGTATAAACACAGTTTTGAGGAACAGAATAGGATCCAGACTGCTGAAAGATGGGCTGTTTTTCAAATGAGGCACTTGCTGTGTGACAGGGCAGAGGGCAGCTTCTGAGAGGCGGGGTCTACACAAGTGGCCCCCGAGGGCTGCTTGGAGAGGTTTAGAAGGCAGAATGACCGATTCAGCTCTCTGTTTCCTTGCTCTCTGTTCCCGTGTTCAGGTCCCTGGAGCTATAAGCATGCAATAGTATTCCCTATAGTCATTGGGAAGAATCGCTTTTCTTATTTTTTGAAAGAATTTTTAAAATATTTCATTTCTTTCTTACATGTTTGATAAAATGAACTGGGAAAAACAACTAGGTAGGGGCATTTTTTAGTTTGAAAATTCATACTAATTGAACTATTTTAATCATTAAAGAACTATCAGTGCTTCTGTTTGTTCTCTTTAGTTTTTTGGCTCGTCTGTCTCTTTGAGTCAGGCATGAAATGTTTTCTTTTAGAAGGAATTTGCCCTCTCCTGTTTAATTTAAAAGCAGATACCCTCTCAATCTTTCCTGTGATATACATTTTGAATACATATTTTCAATATATTTTTGACATTCGTGGGATCTGAAGTTACACAAATTTCTCTGTGTGATTGGTAATTTGAGGTTTCGCCTATTTATTTATTATTTATTTATTTATTCTGTGTGTGTGTGTGTGTGTATGTGTGTGTGTGGTGTTTGGGTTGGAACCTAGGGCCTCATGAATAGTAGGCAAGTGCTCAACTACTGAGCTAAATCCCTAAATCTTATATTTGCCATGTTTTCCTTTGATTTGATCAGTCTCCGCCAGGGTATTATCAGTTTTATTAATTTTTTTCATATTGATAATTTATAAACATTCAATATCCATATTGGATTTAGTTTATTTGAAAGGCTAAGTGCTCTTCCATGGGTTTACTAATTTTACTAACATATGGTCTACTTTGTCTGATAGTTCAGCTACACTTGGTTGCTTTTGCCAGTATTTGTATAGCAAAATATTTTCTAATCTGATTTGGTTTTTGTATTTTTAAATTTATTTTTGTGTTTGTTTTTTACATTATTGGAGTTCTGAGACTTGAAAGGAAAATATAATGAAATTTTTAGGGCTTTCTCTGTGATCTAATTGTAGCTAGTACATTTGCATTCAGTGTAGCTACTGACAAATCTTGAGTTTGACCCGGCTGTTGCTTTCAAATAGCTTCACTTCCTTTTGAAGAGATGGATTGCTTATCATGGCTTTCCCCCCTTATTCCTAATTCCTTATTATGTTTTAGATATCAATATTTTAATATTTTGTTATATGATTATCACAATATAACATGCCTATTGGTATTGTTGCCACTTCTGAAGAAAGGTATACTCTAGAACTTTTAACTTTTTTTTATCCCTCCCTGAATTTTTGGCCAAAATTTTAATTCTACATATTTGTTTCATCCATTAAAAATATTATCACTGGGGCCGGGGATTTAGCTCAGTGACACCGAACCTGCCTAATAAGCACAAGGTCCTGAGTTTGATCCTTGGTATCAAAAAAAAAATGTGTATTATCCTTGATTTACTTAAATCTCCCCAAACATTTACCCTTTCCTTTGCTCTTCACAGATATTTACCTTTCAGCTTTTCTAGGATTTCACTGAGGTTCTTCGGTGTAAAGCATTTCTCGTTAATGTAGGCTGTTGTAGACTTTGACATGTGCCCCAAATCGTGACTATAAAGGGCAGCTGCAGATACTTCTCCAGCTGTAAATGTTCTGGGAAGGAATGCGCTGCCCAAACCTCTCAATTTGATGGAAATGAGCTTTCATCGGCAAACTGTCTTCTAAGGAGAGAATATCCGGTTTCAGCTCTTCTCTGAGCAGAATGGAGGAGACTGTTCAATGCATACAGTCTCACGCCATCAGAAGGCACCAAAAGCAGCATTCTGCGTCCGTGCTGCACCGAGGGAGGGAATCCACTGTCCCAGGCCGCTGTAGGAAGCGACTGATCAAAGCGGAGCCTTGGGCTTGTTCCCACAGCACTCGCTACTCTAACAAGGAATGTATTTTATAAACTGTGCTGTGTATGGAGTGGGACCCCTGGGACAGACGCACATTGGAGACCTCTTCTAATTTTTTACTCAGTGTGCAATCCGTAGAATGCCACTTATTTTTCTGAACTTCAATTTTGTCCAAAGTAGTGTTGCCTTGTGGGAGATTACAGATTCAATTCTTACAACCAGTATTACCCTTCGAGTACATTTTATTAACAAAAAGAAACTCATTTATCCATAATTTGAATTTTATCAAAATGTCTCACAATCATTAAATTAATTAAAAAATTAAAAGCAATGCCAGCTTCTGGGCTCAGTTACTTGGAGAATTAGAGGAAAGAACATCAGTGTGAATACAGGGTGCGACATGGAATTATTCTGTAAGAGGTTGTCTCAGAAAATCTTACACCCTAATTTCATGAGAATCCCTGAGAATCTTTGTTCATTATGAATCTAAAATTACTGTTTCTAAAATTTTTTAAAGCACATTTTGTTAAAATTATCTTTTGGAGGTTTTGAAGGAGAGATTTCTCTCCTGAAAGAAAGTCATTACTTGGTTTTTTACTTCAATTTCAGCCATCTGTTTTATTTCCTTTTTTTTTTATACTTTTGGATTTCTTCAGGCTCTCTTACTTTTCAAAATTTCCTTTTTCCTTATCTAATATGTTGCCTTCTCATTTTATCTAGGTCAGCTAATGGTTCCATGGTTGCTAACTCTTATTCATTATCTAAGTGTATGGAACAAGGGTATGGCAGAATATGCCAGAGAGACGGATTAATGATTACAACACCATAATATATTCCTTGAACAAACTCTCACAATTTTGGCTTATTTATCTTTGAATATTATGAGTTGTGCATTGCATGGAAATTAGCTCATTTGCCTGACCTTTCACAATGAGTTATGGGGGAAAAAAAGGAAGCTAAGGTGAACACCAACTTAAATCCTGAGATGTTTAGGTATTTTTACAGACTGAAAAAGAAAATCAATGAGAGGACTAAAATAAATCTGTTTTGCCTGGTATCCAACTTTAAGTTTCTTGAATATTATTTTTTCTTGGCCCTTAGGCTATTATGTAGTGATATAAACTATTCCAGGCATAATTTTATACAATATCATCTCACATATAATAGATTCAGACATTGAATTAAGATTGCTCAAAACCCTATAGACAATCAAATTGTTTAGACATCCAAAGATAATTATATGACTCTAATGACTCCTGATGGAGCAGAAGTGTCCTTATCACCCTATACATGATGTATTTTTTCCCAAGAATAAGGGATTTGCTTCCTAAGTTCCTCAAATGAGCTTGCAAAACTTAGCTTAAAAAAATAAAAACAACCCCACAGACCAATGGGTATTTAAAAGCTCTATTTGAAGTTGGAAATACCCAACTTAGCTGAAGTGACATTAGAAATAATGGAAATGTTATTAGAATGCACTAGCTGCACATTCTATCGGGAAAAATGATAGCCACAGAAATCTTTTTTTCAGACTGCCTCTGCACTTACCACTTTGCAGGGCGGTAGCTTAAACCAAAGGTGCATTTTAGCAATGGTAAGACAATTATAAGGTGTTTTAAAAGTGAAGTTTAGTGCCAAGCCATCTGCCACTCACACGAAAGTCCAAGGACATTATCTTGATTACATTTTGCAAGAACATAAAGACTTAATAAAATAAATTTTCAAGGACAAAATTAAAAGGGAACAAGCATTTTGATGGAACAGGACAAAGTGAACTGACTACTCATGGAACAAATTTTCAATTTTGTGCCATAGAAAACCTTACAATTCTGACTCACCCTTGGGACTCATATTATTACAGATGAATACGCCTCCTAAGTTTCCCAGATTCAAGAAAATGAACATTATGTTTTAATGAAAAACTTAAATTGCATTACTCAGCAGAGTTCTTAATGTAGTTAAATGTAGATTAGCAATAACAAACAGGCCTTTGATGGTAATAATGAAGAAATATCTTCATAAAACTACAAACTTGGTTTAATGGATACCTTACACTAAACGATGTTGTTATTGTGTAGAATAATGGCTTGAAATAGAGACAAAAATCTTTAGTTTTGAATTTTTATTCAAAATGAAGAGAAAAATAAAACATTGTAAAGAAAAAAGCAAGAAATCTAAAGTCATATAAACCAGGTTCTAATTCTGGTTTAAATATTAGTATGAGCATCTGTAAGATTTATTTGAATCTGTTACTTTTTAAAATGAGGAATATTGATATCCTTGCCTAATGGGATGATTTGGAGAGCACATGAGACAATATGCTCAAAGCTGCTACCACAGTATCTGCCTCATGACTTTGAATTCACTCCGTGCACATTTAGGACCATTGAGCACCTGCAGTGCACTAGTGATTCCTTTCAGGAGAAATCATCACGAATAATTTGCTTATAGCACACTGTTCAGGAAAGAACACAGACATAACGTTCAGGTGCCGGGAGCATTTTGTGTGCTCATACACATTTGGCAAGTGAGTTAGCCTTCTGGGCTTAAGTTTCTCCTGTAATGCGGAAATTATTGTAAGAACTAAGTCTGTTTAAAATTAAGGTGCTACAAATAGCAAATGCTAAAAATATTTATATTTAAATATAAGAACGTAGAACATAGTTGCTTCTTTTTTTTTCTTAAGTTCTTTATTGGTACATTTTAGGTATACAGTACGTTTACATTTATCATTGGGTGCTTGTCCCTGTACATGATGTATCTTGGTTCTCACTTTTTCCCCATTGCCTGTGCACCCTTCACCCCTCCACCCTTCCGTATTTACATAGACTTCGTTTCCATTTTTTTTCATTTTTCATTTTTCCTGTCCCTTCTTTCCTTTCCCCTTCCCCTCCCATCACCCTTACCCCTTTGGACCTTCCTTCCTATGTCAAATTATCGATTATTCATTTTAATCCTTTTAACCCTTCTTTACACTTTGAGTTTCTCGCACCAGAGAAAGTATTTGGTATTCACGCGCGTGTGTCCTGTTCATTTCACTTCAGAGGATGGCCTCGATGTGCTTCTTTAGGGTAGTATCATTTCCCCCAATTTTAGCTCAATCAGAATTCTTGGATCTAACAATTTGAAATGTGTCTTATTTGTACAACACTTACAGATATTCTCTATTCTGGAAATATGCATTTTTCTTGTCTGCTTTTACATTTCTTTATACAGAATTAAATTTTGTTCCTTTCTAAAACTTGAGAAATTTTGTTTGAGTGCAGCTATCTCTGGAATCTCAGGGAGCTAAACAAACATTTTGAAGGCTGACAAACCATAAAATGCAAAGAAGAATTTAAAAATCGATGAACAAACATTTTCAATGTTTTCTTTTTGAAATCTATTATTTTAACTACTTTATTTTAATGATTTTATCTGCTTTAAAGATGACAGAGTTGTCATTCTAAGAAAACACAGATTATACTACTTGTAATAATGCTTTTTGCATTTAGATTAGGAATTTGCTGTTTGATTTCCTGTGTACTTTTCTTTCCAATTCTGACAAAACTCAATAGAGTAGACATTATTCTCCCATAATAAAAATACAGGAACTAAGGCTTATACAGAGTGACTTAAAGTAACTATGAGATAAACGTTGAAGCTAGAACTCAATCTTAAGTCCTAAGTCCAACAATCATTCAAAGATAGCTTCCTTTTTCTGCAAGTTTAAATGTTTTAAATTTACCCCAAATCCCCTACTAGTGGCTTCCAGTCATTTATTTATTGTGCTTGCTAGTCCTGAGATGCACAATTAGATCTGTGTATGATATTAATTTGTCTCTCAGTTTGAATATAGTCTTTACAGTTGAGGTGAATATTATAAACTCCTTGATAGAAGACTTGTGAATATAAAATTAATGCTTTTTAAAAATCTCTCATTGAATGAGACTGAATACCTCAGATAGTTGGAAAATCATTGATAAATAAAACATCTGCACTTGGAATGATTACAGAACTTAGAACCAAACAGGTTGACATTAAGGCTGCTCTGCATTCCCTAGCTCTCTTATGCTATCCAGGGGACCTGAGCATTATTCTCTTCATTTACTGAGTGGAAGTATCACTCTCTAGTATGTTCATTCTCCAAATTGAATGTAAATCATCTACTATGGTATCGGGTGCAGAGAGGTCATTACAGAGCCGTTCCTCTTTCTCATCCCATCATCCCACATATGTGCTGGAACATATTCAGCCAATAGTTACCTTATCTCTGCAGAACAAAAACACAAGCTTAATTGTGAGAAACTATTCCAAATTCTCATTAATGTTCCCAATTTATCTTTCCAGATATTTCATTTTGAGAGAAAATACACTTTTCATTCTTTGAAGTGAATTATGCTAGCATTCTCCATTTTTCTTCTAACTCAGATTTAGATTTTAAATTCTTCCATCCATTTCAATAATTTTTAGAATGTTTTCCCTGTGAGCCACATCAGAGAGGGTGAAGAATACTGCAGAGGCCTGAGAAATCCTTCATAGAAATGCTGTCTCGTTTTCAGAGACCTTAGTATACAGCGTGGATAGTGTCTGGAACACTTCACATTCTGGGGACAGCTTTGGAAAACCTTCTTGGTAGCCATGAGAATGTACGTCACAGATACCCGGGTGCAAAGAGACTAAGGGCCCCAGCTCTTGAACCCTGGAATCTGTCACTGCACCTTTGCCATGTCCCACAGTCCACTCCCGGCCCACGAGAGCTCAGCAGAGCACCCAAGGTGGACGCATTCCTAGAAGAGGGGGACTCTATGCAAACCTGCCCAAACATGCCTAGACCGTGCAGTGTTCTGGACAGTTCTACACAACCCGCCCTTCCTCCCTCCTTTACACCGGACTCCTTATTCGCCCAATATTTTCTGTTAAGAAACATAAGAGAAATCACTCTCCTAGGTTCCCCAATTCCTCATTTTTTCTCCCACAAGAATTCTAATGAACTTCTTGCATATTTACACCCTTTTACTATGACTCAGAAGAAATAAAGTAACACAACTTTATTGTCCAACTAAAATTTAAATGAAAAAACTTGACTGGTTGCTCGAGGAGCAGGAACACGTGACACATGGGAAGTTGAGGCTGCTGTGCTGTAACCTTCAGGTGTACACTGTCCTTCAGTAAACCGTGGCAGCATCTGCCCACAGAGTAAACAGGAATATACTTTCAAAACATTCTAAACTATTTAAATGTCTTCAGGTCAAAATGGTATGAGCAAAATAAAACAAAACCAACCTCAAACAAAACAAACATTGTGAACTTTAAAGTCATAAGGATACCTTCTGGAAAAGGATGACACTTACTTATGGGTCTATGCATGTGAAGTTAGGTAAAAAAAACTTTCTTAGTCTTATTTTAGAAAATAAATGTGATGATAAGTGCCCATGCAGATATGATCTCATGAATATGATCTCAGAGGGCCCTTGCTGTCTTTAGAACCCACATTGTGAATCCCGTGACTCTGTCTTATTTTGTTGCTTTTCAGTCCCTGTGATTTCTAATCCATGTAATTCTCTCCTTTTTTTTTTGGTACCAGGGATCGAACTCATGACCTTGCACTTTTGAGGAGGCAGGTGATGAAACCACTGAGCTAAATCCCTGGCCTCTTAACTCTTGATTTCTGTAATTCTGAACCGGTCAGTTCCAATTTTTATATCTGTCCATTTAGACCTGATGCTTAATACTTCTCCCCTTATCATCTACACCAAGAATTTAACTTATTCTATAAAACCTACTTCTGACTAATCTACATAGAAAAAAAATTAAAATCTGTCCTTCCATTCTTGTACCAAATCATGGAGTAAATGAACAATTGTTCTCCCAGGTCAGCTTCACCTGTGAAAATGTGGAAGAAAGTTGTAAGGCAAGAGTAGAGTTGCAGCTAAGAGCCAACCCTAGTGAGGATGTGGTGTAGAAGGATGCATATTCTGTAAAGTTTTAGAGAACTCATAGATGGTCAAGGGAGACACACATTGTATTGTGCAGGGCTGCACAGATCCCGACCTCGCTTGACCACTCTGGGCCCAGAGCATGGCTTTCTAAATATATTGGCTTTCATTTCCCTCAGAGATAATTAATGACAACCGTACTCATATCCTAAAAAGGTGGAATGATTATCTTACTTCTCAACTTCAAGGCATCTACACATTGACGTTTTGTGCATTGAGACTGGCTCTTAGAAAAATCCAAGAGTTAATTTAGAGGTGTCATCTGTGACTAATGATTGTTAGGAAATATTGTCTTCAGGCAGTGGAAAAATTTGATCTGCAAATGTTATCACAAACATGTCTTTAATTAAATGAAGGAACAAGCTCAACTGGTTGCCAGAGGGGCTACATTGATGAGGCTGCTTCTATGATACAATACAGCCATGGGTGTGAAATGTAGTCTCCTCCAGCTTCACTGCCTTCATTCAGAAAATCACCACCTCTGATGAGGATTATTCATCTCTGCTTTTTTTTTTTTTTTTTTGAGACAGGGTCTCACTGTGTAGTTCAGGCTGGCCTTGAATATACTATGTAACTCAGGCTGCCCTCAAACACAAGGCAATCCTCTTCCCTCAGCCTCCCCAGTGCTGGGATTACAGGTGTGCACAACCACACTTGGCTCATTTGCTCTCATTCTCAATTTCATTAATGCGTCATTTGAATATCCAATCAAATAATGTATTTTGGGGCTGAACATATGTTTAATTTGAGGAGACTTAAGTAAAAAAATACAAGGAAGAAGTTGTCTAAATGACCATATAAGTACTTTCTAGAATTATCTGCCTTTCATGAGTTTTTTTTTTCAGATTTGTAACGTTGAAAAAAAAAAATCTAGAGTAAAAGATGTAATAAGTTATTTCCATTGGAAATAGTACACCATTAAAGTTAAAACTCAACATATTTGACCATCTTTGGTCCATTTTTATTCCATCTATTAGAACTTTCTAGAAAAAAAATAGTAGGGGTACATAATTTAAATCTTCTACCCAGAAAAAGTTTCTTATCACCACCTTTGAGTGTCCACAATAATGTAGTGGTTCACTAAAAGCCCATACAGCCTAAAATAATATGCAGAATTTAACAACTTGTTATACTTTTTTACTATTTTAATTCTTGACTCTTAAATATATAGCTCAATTCGAGGTCATTTTACAAATAAAACATATAAGATCTCTTCTTCTATTCACTAAGCAGAGATTATTTTCTATTACACTCACCCAATGATTATTTGCCCATTTTAGAATTTGATTCATTTCTCTGCAGTTACTATTTTTTCTGTGGTGTTCACAAACTAAGATTCTTGGATAAAAATATGTGATTAATTCATTTTAGCAACCAATCTGGCAGGTTTCAAGGTAGTAATATTTTTGTTATTTCTTGAAATTAATCTAATTTAACAGAAAGGAAATTTTTGCAATTACAGTACTAGCAATAATTTCCAAAGTGGCTTAACATTTTATTGTATAAAAACATTTGCATTTTCATATGTGTGTCATTGTTAGTACTATTAGTTTTTGAAATAATAGCTTTGAGTTGCTAGATGATGCTTACTGGTTGATTAAAGGGTGCAGGAAAGGAATAGATGGGTTTCCAGTAACTAAATATAAGAAATTTTATTTGAGTTGTATTATCAAAGTGTAAGGTGATGCTGACTAATTTCTTTTAGGTTTGTGGAGACTATTTCAACAACCATAAATCTGATCTGTGACTGTGAATTGATTGGTCGTATATGTTTTATATCTCAGTGAAACTAGAAGTTACTTTTCAGAGTTGCTGAAACTATTTCAAGCCCTAGGGCTTCAGCTAGTAAAATGTTAAGAGGACTCTAAATTAACCTTAGGCCCCTTTTTTGAACGAAGTTTCTCTACATTTCAAGATTAATTCCAATTTTGACACTTTTCAAGATCATTGTCATAGATTAAATATAAAGTACCATCAGAAAGGAATAATGCACATAGGAGGCTTAGATAAAATGTGTCTCAGAAATGGGATGATTTGATGGCTTTTAGTTGGAAGAGTAAATCAGGGATATCTATTAAATTGGAAGAAGGAAAAGCAGCAGAATATATTAACCAGATTTTCTTTGTATCAAATAACTTTAAAATTCTAATGTTTATTTATTACCCACATGTCTCTGTATGTCACAGAGAGATACAGGTTAATCTTCAGTAATAAATGGATTCTTTTGAAGTAGTAGCAGATAAAATATCACAAATCTTTATGAAGATCTCATTAAAATGACTTACATTAAATATTTCATAAGATGAGATCTCCAAACAAAGAATATTTTATGTCTCAGATGGAATTTTTCATACTTGATTCCAATTGAATAAAAGATCAGTTTATGACACAAGCCATATTAGGTCAAGTGGTAGGAAAAACATCTGTTTTCATTTTTATGCTTAACAGATTCTCTAATTAATTTTTAAACTGTTAGAACAAAGAACTATATTTCAATATACTTCAAAAGTTTATACGTGCCTCAGTAAATTTAGAACTTTTTTTTTCTTTGAGTCTGACAAGTCCTTTGTCCTTGAAAGTTGTTACAGTGAATATTTGTATGGTGAGATGAAGTTCAGAGATTCTCAGAAATGGAAGATTTATCGTGCTAATGGAATACATTTTTTTAGTGAGGTTCTAAAAGTCTATCCATTGAGATTTAGCAATACACAAGTGTGGTCACAATATAAGGTGAACATTTAAATTTTAAAAATATTACAGTAAAAGAGACATTTTCATGAATTCCCTCAAAATGCTCCCTCTCATGGGGAACACATTTATCCCATTGTTATTGCCACTTTGAGAAAGGATTTCTGGAGGTCCTGTTTCCTGAATGTCTTTACAAATTTTGATTTTAAAAAAAATCAGTGGATGCAGTTTCCCAGTGCCACCCAAAGGAAAGGCAGCTTGTAAAACATTGTCTGTGTCCTCGTCCACCTTCTTCCCCAGATTTGGCACTATGTGACTTCTGTATCTTCCCCCAAATAGAATTGAGCATGAAAAGTAAATGTTTCACATCACTTTAGGACATCCAGAAAGTCAGAACAAGGGCAACTAAAGACACTGATGAAAGATGATTTCAGAACTACTTAAAATGTCCTTAGGGAAATTGTTGGCAACATGTCTTTTACTGCAATAAATGATTTAAGACCACTGCCCCCAGAACTGAGGAATAGAGCCACCCCGGGCCTGAGGAGGCATCTTTTGGGCCACCATACCACTGCCCCCAGAACCTAGGGGCCATCAGGGAGCCTGCACCTAGGAGCTGCATGAGCTCCCGCAGCACACACCCACCCTTCCACTGAAATGAGAAGACATATTAACAAATCCAAAAACCAGACATTGAGATCACCTAAAGCAACCACAGAGGGAAATGAGATGGAACAATCAGATACTCACCCACCAGGACTACCTGAACTGGCAACAAAAGAGGACCTGTAAAAAATTAAGTCAGAAATAATTTCTCAGATAACAGCAGAGATTGTGCCCATAGTGTAAGACATGATTAAGAAATCTAGAGAGGACACAGATAAAAAAATAGAGGAGCTGAGGAACATGATGGAATCCCAACATAGAAAACAAATGGAATCCATAAAACAAATGCAAACAGATTTCCAGGAGATTAAAAACTCCATTGAAAGTTTACACAGCAGAATGAGCCAATGTGAGGACAGAATTTCAGATATAGAAGACAGGATTGCAATTAGTGACCAGGAAAAGAAAAATTGCTTTAAAATTATAAGGGGTCATGAGAAATCAATCCAGCAGCTGCTAGATGATACAAAGAATAATAACATAAGACTGATCTGAGTCAACGAAGAAACAGGTGAGAGAGTAGATGACATAAAAAAACTGTTCACAGAAGTGATGGCAAAAAACTTCCCAAGCAAGGAAAAAGAACTTGACATACAGATAAGTGAGGGATACAGGACTCCAACTAACCTTGATCAAAAAAAATACTACACATAGGCATATAATAGTTAAGATTTCAGAAACCCAACAGAAGAACAAAATTCTACAAGCAGTTAGAGAAAAGAAACAAATCACATACAAAGGAAAGCCTATCAGAATCACAGCAGATTTCTCAGTGCAAACCCTCAAGGCAAGAAGAGCTTGCAGTGATGTATTTAAAGCCCTAAAGGAAAATAGTCTCCAACCCAGATTGATGTACACTGAAAAACTGTCTTTCAAAATTGATGAAGAAATAAGATACTTTCATGACAAAGAGCACATTGGGAACTTCATGAATACCAAATTAGCACTCTAAAATATTTTAGATAATATCCTAGGAAAAGACAGTGGGGATCACAATCCCAGGAAGCTCAGCAGAATAAATCCATTGGTCACGACAAGAAATTAAAAGCAAAGGGGGAGAATCCAACAAAAATAAAAAGTCATGATAAGGATAAGTCAATGAGAATCAGTTATAACCATCAATGTTAGCAGTCACAATTCACCAATCAAAAGAAATAGACTGGCAGAATGGGTCAAGAAGCAAGATCCAACAATATATTGCATACATGAAACACACTGAATTCAAAAAGAAACTCATAGACTGAAAGTTAAAGGGTGGAAAACAATAATCCATGCAACAGGAACCTGAAAAAAGCAGGAGTAGCTATTCTCTTTGCAGATCAAGTGGATTTCAAACCAACACTGATTAAGTGAAACAAAGAAGGACACTTTATCCTTGTAAAGGGATCAATCCAAAAGGAAGAGATGCCAATCATTCATACATACATATATATGCACCAAACACTAGTGTGGCCAACTATATAAAACAAATACTAACAGACATGAAAAATCATACAAGCACTAACACAATAGTAGTGGGGGACTGCAATACCCCACTGTCACAAATAGATAAATCAACTAGACAATGAAATACTAGAACTCAACCAAACTCTTGAATAAATGAACCTAACAGATGTTTACAGAGCATTCCACCCGACAAAATCAGAATGCACATTTTTTTCAGCTGCACACAGGTTATTCTCCAAAATAGGCCACATATTCACGGATAGAACATCTTTAAGTAAGTGCAAAGGAATTTTAGTTATCCCCTGTATATTATCAGACCATAGTGCAATGAAATTGGAGATCCATAGCAAAAGAAACCAAAGAATTTCATAAACATGGAAATTGAACAACACACTTCTGAATAACGAATGGGTCATAGAGGAAATTAAAGAAGAAATCAGACACTTCCTACGATTAAATAACAATGACAATACAACATATGAGAATCTATGGGACACAGTGAAAGCTGTCTTAGGAGGAAAATTCACAGCAGTGAATACTCGTATTAGGAAAACAGAGTGAGCCCAATTAAACAACCTGATGCTGAAGGTTAAACTTCTAGTAAAAGAAGATCAGAACAAACCCAAATCTCATACAAGGGAGGAAATTACAAAGATCAGAGCAGAAATCAATCCAATAGAGACTAAGAGAGCAATACAAAAAATCAATGAAGCATTGGTTCTTTGAATGAATAAACAAAATTGACAAACCCTTAGCCAACCTTATCAGAAAAGGAAAGAAAAGCCCCAAATCCATGCAATTAGGAATGAAAAGAGTGAAATTACAACAGACTCAGCAGAAATTCAGAGGATCATCAATACCTACTTCCAAAACCTATATGCCAATAAGATGGAAAACACAGAAGAAATGGACAGATTCCTAGATATATATGAATTACCAAAGTTGAACGAAGAGGACCTAAAAATTCTAAACAACCCAATATCAATCAATGAAATTGAAAATGTAATTAAAAACTTACCAACTAAGAAAAGCCCAGGTCCTGATGGCTTCACTGCCAAATCCTATGAGACATTTAGAGAGGAACTACTGCCGCTCCTGTTTAAACTCAATTAAATTTATTTATTTTTCTAAAATTAATTTTATTGGTACATTTTATTGGTACACTTTAGGTATACAATTCGTTTACATTTATCATTGGGTGTTTGTACCTGTACATAATATATCTTGGTTCTTACTTTTTTCCCCATTATCTCCACGCCCTTCACCCCCTCCACCCTTCCCTATTTACATAGATTTCATTTCATTTTTTTTTCTTTTCTCATAGTTTTTCCTTTCCCTCTTTTCCTTTCCCCTTCCCCTCCCTTCACTCCTTTGTCTTTGGACCTTTTTTCCTATTTCAAATTATCAATTATTCATTGTAATCATTTTAACTCTTGTTTACACTATCAGTTTCTCACACTAGTGAAACTATTCAGTATTTACACATGTATGTCTTATTTATTTCACTTAGGAGTATGGCCTCGATATTTAGCTATAAATGACTCTAGTTTTTCATTCTTTATGGCTGAGTAGTACTCCATTTTATAAAAAAAACCACGTCTTCTTCATCCAGTCACCAGTTGATGGGCACTTGGGCTGCTTCCAAGCTTTAGCTATTGCAAACAGTGCTGCTATGAACATGGGTGCACATATATCACTGTGGTATGATTCTTTTAATTCTTTTGGGAAGATACCCAGCAGGGGAATAGCTGGGTCAAATGGGACCTCTAGTCCTAGTCCTTTGAGGTATCTCCATACTGACTTCCACAGTGGATGCACCAGTCTGCACTCCCACCAGCATTGGAGAAGGGTTCCTTTCTCCCCACACACCTGTCAGCATTTGTTATTTGTTGATTTCTTGATAGCAGCCATTCTTTCTGGGGTGAGGTGGAATCTCAGTGTTGTTTTCATCTGCATCTCTCAAATAACCAGTGACGTTGAACATTTTTTCATGTTTATTTGCTGCTTTTACTTCTTTGTCTGAGAAATGTCTGTTCATTTCAGATGCCCATTTTTGAATTGGGTCTTTTAATTTGGATAGTCTGATTTTTTTCAATTCTTTATATATTCTAGATAGTAGTCCTTTGTCTGAGGTACAGCTGCTAAAAATATTTTCCCATATTGTAGGTTGTCTGTTAGCTCTGTTGGCGGTTGCTTTTGCAGTGCAGAAGCTTTTTAGTAAGATGAGATCCCAGTTGTTGATTCTTTCTGCCAGTTCCCGTGCTGCTGAGGTTTTGTTCATGAAGTCTTTTCCTATGCCAATGTCTTCAAGAGTTTTACCTAACTTATCTTCCAACAAGTTTAGTGTTTCTGTCTTAATATTTATATCTTTAATACACTTTGACTTTAGTTTAGTGCATGGTGATAGGTATGGGTCTAGTTTCAATCTTTGGCAGGTTGAAATCCAGTTTTTCCAACACCATTTATTAAATAGGTTATCTCTCACCCAATGAGGATGGTTGGCTCCTTTGTCAAAGATGAGGTGCCTGAGCATTTCTGGAGTTGTTTTGCATCTTATAGTCTATTCCTCTGATCCTCAGGTCTTTTCCTTTGCCAGTACCATGCTGATTTTATCACAGTAGTTTAGTAGAATAGTTTCAAATTGGAGATTGTGATATCCCCAGCCATGTCTCTGTTGCTTAGAATTGCTTTAGCTATTCTAGGTCTCTTATGGTTCCAAATGAATTTTTGGATTGTTTGCTCTAGTTCTATGAAGTATATTGTTGGAATTTCAATTGGCATTGCATTGAAGCTATATAGTAGTTTTGGAAGTATGGCCATTTTCACTATATTGGTTCTTCCTACCCAGGAGCAAGGGATATCTTTCCATTTTCTTGTAACCTCTTTGATCTCTTTTTTCAGAGTGCTGTAGTTTTCAGTGTAGAGGTCTTTTGCTTCATTTGTTAGATTGGTTCCTAGATATATCATTTTTTTGGATGCTATTGTAAAAGGAATTGTTTCCCTAATTTCTCTCTCAGTGAGTCTGTTATTTGTGTACAAGAAGGCTATTGTTTTTTGAGTGTTGACCTTGTATCCAGCTACTCTACTGAATCTGTCAATTAAGTCTTGAAGTGTTTTTCCAGAGTTTTTTGGGTCTTCTATGTAAAGTATCATATTGTCAGCAAATAATGACAGTTTAACTTCTTCTTTTCCTATCTTTATTCCTTTTATTTCTTTCTCTTTTCTAATTGCTGTGGCTAATGTTTCTAGAACTATATTGAACAGGAGTGGAGATGGTGGGCATCCTTGTCTTGTTCCTGATTTTAGCATGAAAGTTTTCAGTTTTTGACCATTTAGTATGATGTTGGCTGTTGGTTTTTCATAGATAGCCTTAATGAGTTTAAGATAAAGACTTTCTATTCCAATTTTCTGTAGGGTTTTTATCATGAATTGGTACTGGATTTTGTTGAATGCTTTTTCTGCATCTATTGAGATGATCATATGGTTTTTGTCCTTGACTCTGTTAATATAGTGTATTACATTCATTGATTTATGAATGTTGAACCATCCTTGCATCCCTGGGATAAATCCGACTTGGTCAGGGTGTATGATTTTCTTTATGACCCTCTGTATTCTGTTTGCCAGTATCTTGTTGAGGATTTTTGCATCAATATTCATTAGTGAGATTGGCCTGTAGTTCTCTTTTTGAGTTGGGTCTTTCCCTGGTTTTGGAATCAAAGTAACACTTGCTTCCAGGAATGAATTTGGAAGCCTTGCTTTCCTTTCAATTTCCTTGATGAGTTTAAAGAATAATAGTGTTAGTTCTTCTTTAAATGTCTTGTAAAATTCAGCAGTGAAGCCATCAGGACCTGGGCTTTTCTTTGTTGGTAAATATTTTATTACCTTTTCAATTTCACTCATTGTAATTGGGGTATTTAGAATTTCTATATCTTCTTCATTTAACTTTGGAAATTTATATGTATCTAGGAATCTGCCCATTTCTTCTGTGTTTTCCATTTTTTTGGAGTAGAGGTTCTTGAAGTAGGTATTGATGATCCTCTGGATTTCTGTTGGATCTGTTGTGACTTCACCTTTTTCACTCTTAATTGCATGTATTTGTTTCTTTTCTTTCCTTTTTTTGATAAGGTTGGCTAAAGGTTTATTGATTTTATTTATTCTTTCAAAAAACCAACTCTTTGATTCATTGATTTTTTGTATTGTTCTCTTAGTCTTCATTGCATTGATTTCTGACCGAATCTTTATAATTTCCTCTCTTGTATGAGCTTTGGATTCATTATGCTGTTCTTTTTCTAGGAGCTTGAGGTTCTGCATTAGGTTATTTATCTGAGTTTTCTCTGTTGTCCTAATATGGGCATTCACTGCTATGAATTTCCCATGTAGAACTGCTTTCATTGTGCCCCATGGATTCCTGTATGTTGTACTGGCATTTTCATTTATTTGTAGAAACTGTTTAATTTCTTCTTCAATTACTTCTGTGACCCATTGGTTGTTCAAAAGGGTGTTACTCAGTTTCCATGTGTTTGTTGGGATTTTGCGGTTTCTTATGTTATTGATCTCCAATTTCATTGCACTATGTTCGGATAATACACAGAGGGTAACTTCAGTTCTTTTACATTTACTTAGATATGTCCTATGAGCTAGCATGTGGTCTATTCTGGAGAATGACTGGTGTGCAGCTGAAAAGAATGTGTATTCCGATTTTGGGGATGGAACATTCTGTAAACATCTATTAAGTTCATTTGTTCAATAGCTTTGTTCAGTTCTAGAATTTCCTTGTTAACTTTTTTCTAGATGAGCTGTCTTTTTGTGATACTGGGCTATTGTGTTCCCCCACTACAATTATGTTAGTGTTTATTTGGTTTTTCATGTCTATTAATATTTGTTTTGTTTAGTTGGGGGCATTCATATTTGGTGCATATGTATTTAGGATTGTCATCTCTTCCTTTTGGATTGTTCCCTTCACAAGGATGTAGTGACCATCTTTGTCTCTCTTAATTAATTTTGGTTTGAAATCTACTTTGTCTGCAAATAAGATTGCCACCCCTGCTTTCTTCTGAGTTCCTGTGGCATGGAAAACTTTTCCATCCTTTTACTTTCAGTCTATGAGTTTCTTTTTGAGTTAGGTGTGTTTCTTGTATACAGTATATTGTTGCATTTTCCTTTTTAATCCATTCTGCCAGTCTATTTCTTTTGATTGGTGAGTTGAGGCCATTAATATTGAGAGTTATAATTGATAGATATTGACTTATCCTTGTCATGATGTTTTACTTTTGTTGGCTCTTTTATTTCTTATTTTTTTCCCCTTTTCCCTTTAGTGTCTTACCTTGCCTGGTGGCTTCCCTCTGTTGGGCCTCATGGAGTTGTGGCCTTCATTGCTTTTTTCTAGGATATTGTTTAGAATTGCTTGTAGTGCTGGTTTGGTGTTCATGAAATTTCTCAGGTGTTCTTTGTCGTAGAAGTATCTAATTTCCTCATCGATTCTGAAAGATAATTTTGCAGGATACAACAGTCTAGGTTGGAAGTTATTTTCTTTTAGGGCTTGAAATACTTCACTCCAGGTTTGTGGGTTTGTGTTGAGAAGTCTGTTGTGATTCTGATGGGCTTTCCTTTGTAGGTGATTTGTTTCTTTTCTCTAACTGCTTGTAGGATTTTGTTTTCTGTTGGGTTTCTGGGATCTTAACTATTATATGTCTAGATGTAGTTTTGTTTTTTTTTTTTTTTTGATCATGGCTAGTTGGAGTTCTATATGCCTCACTTATCTGTATGTCCAATTCTCTACCTCTGTCTGGGAAGTTTCCCACTATTACTTCTGTGAACAGCTTTTCATGTTAATTGTGCTTTCTCCTGTTTTTTCCTGGACTCTTATCAGTCTTATGTTATTCTTTGCATCGTCTACAGTTGCTGGATTGATTTCTCATGGTCCTTTACTATTTTTAAGAAATCTCTATTTTCATGTTCTCTAACCATGATCCTGCCTTCTATATCTGATATTCTATCTTCAGATTCCCTTAATCTGCTGTGGATACTTTCAATGGAGTTTTTGATATCCTGAATATCTGTTTGAATCTGTTTCATGGATTCCATTTCTTTCTTATATTGGATGATCATGGTTTCCATTTCTTTCGTATGGTGGGTATTCATTGCTTCCAGCATGTTTCTGAGCTCATCTATTTTTTTTATCTGTTTCTGTTCTAGATCCACTAATCATGTCTTTCACTCTGCTCACCATCTCGGTGGATATCTGGGAGATTATTTTTGCTTTGTATTTTTCTAGAGCCTCATTCATCTGTTTTGTTACTTCCTGTGCTATCAGTTCAGGGTATCCAGGTGGTTGGTTATGGAAGTTTTCCATCTCATTTCCTCCAGGATTTACCCTTGGTGGGGTGGAAGTCTGAGTTTGGGCCTTGCTTAAATGTCTTCTCATTTTTCTTTTTGGTACTGTCCTTGGTTTAACTCCTGGGTTGATAGCTTGAAATTGCTTACTGTATGTATCTTTGTTGCTTGTAATTAGAACCCTTATGGAATGATTGCTTCTCAGAGGTGTCTTCCAGATATAGCTGGTCCTTAAGGTTTGAGTCTCTAATGACACTAAGGCTATCTCATTTTCTTTATACTAGGAAGGTTCATTGACTAGATCAATACCCACACCTTATCCCAAGTGATACAATCAGCAACACCACTGCATCAAGTACATCTTTGAAAATGACATTTTGTGGTAGTTATTAATCTATCACCTTTAGCTGTGTGAATTAAATCAAGATCGAGGACCAACCCAACATATAGTGAATAAACTCTTCAATATAACAACTTTACCCATTGGGATGGGAAGTTAGAAGGGATTGGGGAGGGAGGGATAGATGGGAAGAAGGATAGGGGAAGGTAAGCAGTGTGGTCAGAGGACACAGGTGAGAAGGAAAAAGAGAATACTAGGAAAATAAAGAAGAACTCTGAATGAGGACCAAAACAGGGACAAAAAGGGAAGATGAACAATGTGAGAGAGCAAGAGAGTGAATGTTAGAGAGTGAGAAAGGAAAGAGAGAAGAAAGAAGGAAAGAAAAGAAAAAAAGGAGAGAAAAACAAATATTTGCAAAGAGTGGGGAAAAAAATAAAATATAAGAGGAGCAAAAGAAAAGAAAAGAGAAAAAAACCAAAATAATAAAACTAGTTTTGGGAATAAAAAATAACCATGAAGATGAAGGGCCTCTTTCAAGGTATGTCTCTGCTGTCGCAATAGACAACGTGGATTGCAGTGTGCAGATATAAGTCAATGAGTCTCAGCAAGCTAGTCACAGACCCATGAGATTCAGGCAGATTTCTGGCTGCAAGTCCCAAGTTGAGCTCCCTGTTCTCCCATAGGGTTGAACTCTGCAGAATTGTATTGCAGGTTCCAGCTGCCCTTCCCCTGAAGATAGTCCTGGTCCTAATGTGAGGTGAAGATGACTCCAACTTACCCAGTACAGTGTTCTTGTGGTCTGGTGTCCTCTGCATCTTTCTAGTGTGGAACCAGGTGACTGTACAGAGGAGTGGGGTGGGGGTGTCCAGTGGATTGCTGTCAGGGCACGGGCTGATTTGGCACATTCTGTGTGACTCGCGACATTGTTATAGCATTTCAATGTAATTTAAAGGGAAGCAATACTCCTGAATTCATTCCTGGAAGAAAGGATCACCTTGATCCCAAAAGCAGAGAAAGACTCAACAGAAAAAGAGATATAGGCCAATTTCACTAAAGAACAGAGATGCAAAAATCCTTAATAAGATACTGACAAATAGAATGCAGAAGATAATACACCCTGACCAAGTGTGATTTATCCCAGGGATGCAGGGATGGTTCAACATATGCAAATCAATCAATGTAATACACTATATCAATAGAGCCAAGGACAAAAACCATATGATCATCTCAATAGATACATCAAAAGCATTTGACAAAATCCAACATGCATTTATGATGAAAATTACAAAAAATTGGAATAGACGGTCTCTACCTCAATCTGATAAAAGCCATCTATGAAAAACCAACAGCAAATATCATACTAAATGGTCAAAAACTGAAATCCTTCACACTAAAATCAGGAAGAAGACATGGATGTCCACTATCACCACTCCTGTTCAATATGCTTTTGGAAACATTAGCTATGACAATTAGACAAGAGAAGGAAATAAATGGAATAAACATAGGAAATGAAGAAGTCAAATTGTCATTATTTGCAGATGACATGATACTCTCTATAGAAGACCCTAAGAACTCCACCAAAAGTCTTCTAGCCTTAAGAACCAAATTGAGTAGAGTAGCTTTATACAAGGTCAACACACAAAAATCAATAGCTTTCCTCTACACAAACAACAGACTCACTGAGAGAGAAATAGGGGACACAATTACTTTCACAATAGCATCCAAAAAACTGAAATACCTAGGAATCAATCTAACAAACGAAATCAAAGACCTCTTCTCTGAAAACTATGGCACTCTGAAGAGAGAGATTGAAGATGCTCTCAAAAAATGGAAAGACATCCCTTGTTCCTGGGTAGGAAGAATGAACATAGAGAAAATGGCCATACTTCCAAAACTGCTATATAGCTTCAATACAATTCCAATTGAAATTCCAGCAGCATACTTCATGGACCTTGAGAAAACAATCCAAAAATTCATTTGGAACAAGAATAGACCTAGAATAGCAAAAGCAATACTAGGCAACAGAGACATGGCTGGGGGTGTCACAACCCCCAACTTGAAACTACACTATAAAGCTACTGTGATAAAAACAGCATGGTACTGGCAAAGAAACAGAACTGAGGACCAGTGGAACAGATTAAGAGATGCAGAAAGAACTCCAGACACACTCAGCTACCTCCTCTTTGATGAAGTAGCCAAACATTCTCAGTGGAGGAAAGACAGCCTCTTTAATAAATGGTGCTAGAAAAATTGGATTTCAACTTGCCAAAGATTAAAACTAGACCTGTATCTCTCACCATACACTAAACTAAAATCAAAATGGATTAACAATCTAAATATTAAAACAGAAATGCTGAACCTGTTGGAACAGAGGTTAGGTAGAACTCTTGAAGACATTGATGTAGGAAAAGATTTTATGAACAAAACCTCAATTGCTCACGAATGAGCACAATCAACAAGTGGGACCTCTTCTTATTAAAAACGTTTTCCACACCAAGAGAAACCACTAACTGTGTGAAGAGACAACTCATAATGTGGGAAAAAATTTTCACCTGCCGTTCCTCAGACAAAGGTCTACTATCTAGAATCTATAAAGAACTTTAAAAAATCAGGCATCCCAAATTCAAAGACCTGATCCAAAAATGGGCATCTGAAATGAGCAGACATTTCTCAGACAAAGAAGTAGAAATAACAAATAAACCTATGAAAAAAATGTTCAACATCACTGGTCATTTGATAGATGCAAATGAAAACAATGCTGAGATTCCACCTCACCCCAGAAAGAATGGTTCCTATCACGAAATCAACCAATAAAAAATACTGGCAGGAGTTGCACAGAACACGCTGAATCAGCCCGCTGCAGACAGGCTGGTCTGCCCATGCCCTACCAAGGTCCCCAGTCATGCAGAATATGCCGAATCAGCCCACTGCACACAGGAAGGTCTGTGCATGCCCTACTGAGGTCCTGAGTCACACAGAAGACACCAAATCACCCTGCTGCAGACAAGCAGCCACCTGGTTCCACACTACAAAGATGCAGAGGACACCAGATCACCAGAGCAAGGTACTGAGTCCCACTGTTCCCAGCCCAGAGGTAGGGGATTCTGAGCCATTGTCCCACTGCTCCTGGCCCAGAGGAAGGGGCTTCCAGGCCACCATCCCTCCCACTGCTCCCAGCCCACAGGAAAGGGCTTTTGGGTCACCATCCCTACTGCTGCTCCCGGCCCCTGTCGCACCTCACCCAGCTCAGAGGAGGTAATCCGTGCAGGCACTAACAGCCCCCCGCCCCAGTCAAAATGAGAAAACACATAAATAAGTCTCAAAACCAGACTTCCAGATCACCTACAGCAACCCCAAAGGGAAATGAGATGGAACACTCTGATACTCAACTGCCTGGACCCACTGAACTGGCAACAAAAGGGGATCTGGAAAAAATGAAATCAGAAATAATTTCTAAGATAACAGGAGAAATTGTGCACCTAGTGCAAGACATGATTAATAAATCTAGAGAGGATCTCAGGAACATGATGGAATCCCAACATAAGAAACAAATGGAATCCACAAAACAGATGCAAATAGATTTCCAGGACATGAAAAACTCCATTGAAAGTCTACACAGCAGAATGAGCCAATATGAGGACAGAATTTCAGATATAGAAGATAAGATTGCAATTAGTGACCAGGAAAAGAAAAATTGCTTCCAAGTTATAAGGGAACATGAGAAATCAATCCAGCAGCTGCTAGATGATGCAAAGAAGAATAACATAAGACTGATTGGGCTCTATGAAGAAACAGGAGAGAGTGGAGATGACATAAAAAATCTCTTCACAGAAATAATGGCAGAAAACTTCCCAAGAAGGGGAAAAGAGCTTGACATACAGATAAGTGAGGCATATAGGTCTCCAAATAGTCTTGATCAAAAAAAATCTACACATAGGCATATAATTGTTAAGATTCCAGAAACACAACAGAAGAACAAAGTTCTCCAAGCAGTTAGAGAAAAGAAACAAATCACATACAAAGGAAAGCCCATCAGAATCACAGCAGACTTCTCAACACAAACCCTCAAGGCAAGAAGAGCTTGGAGTGACATATTCCAAGCCCTAAAAGAAAACAGCCTCCAACCCAGATTGATGTACCCTGCAGAACTGTCTTTCAAAATTGATAGAGAAATAAGATACTTTCATGACAAAGAGCACCTTAGGAACTTCGTGAATACCAAACCAGCACTCCAAAGAATTTTACACAATATCCTAGGAATAGACATTGAGGATCACAACCCCAGGAAGCAAAGCAGAATGAACCCATCTGGCATGACAAGAAATTAATTGTAAAGGGGAAGAACCCAACAAAAAGAAAAAGTCATGGCAATGACAAGTCAATATGTTTCAGTTATAACCATCAATGTTAATGGTCTCAATTCACCAATCAAAAGAAATAGAATGGCAGAATGGGTCAAGAAGCAAAGTCCAACGATATGCTGCATACAAGAAACACATTTCATTCAAAAGGAAACTCATAGACTGAAAGTTAAAGGGTGGAAAATAATACTCCATGCGATGGGAACCCCAAAAAAAGCAGGAGTAGCTATCCTCTTGGCAGATCAAGTAGATTTCAAACCAACACTGATTAAGAGAGATGAAGAAGGACACCACATCCTTGTAAAGGGAAGAATCCAAGAGGAAGAGATGACAATCATAAATATCAATGCACCAAACACTAGTGCACCCAACTATATAAAACAAATACTAACGGACATGAAAAGTCATATATGCACTAATACAATTGTAGTGGGGGACCTCAACACCCCACTGTCACAAATAGATAGATCAACTAGACAAAAAATAAGTAATGAAATACTAGAACTCAATCAAATTCTTGAACAAATGGACTTAACAGATGTTTACAGAGTCTTCCACCCCACAAAATCAGCATACACAATCTTCTCAGCTGCACATGGGTCATTCTCCAAAATAGACCACATACTCACATATGGAACATGTTTAAGTAAGTGCAAAGGAATTGAAGTTATCCCCTGTATATTATCAGACCATAGCGTGATGAAATTGGAGATCCATAGCAAAAGAAACTGGAAAAATTTCATAAACATGTGGATATTGAACAACACACTTCTGAATAACCAATGGGTCACAGAAGAAATTAAAGAAGAAATCAGACAGTTCCTTCAATTAAATGACAATGACAATACAACATATTGGAATCTATGGGACACAATGAAAGCAGTCTTATGAGGGAAATTCATGGCAGTGAATACGCATATTAGGAAAACAGAACAAGCCCAATTAAACAACCTGATGCTGAACCTCAAACTTCTAGAAAAAGAAGAGCAGGACAACCCCAGAGTTCATGCAAGGGAGGAAATTATAAAGGTCAGAGGAGAAATCAATGCAATGGAGACTAAGAGAACGATACAAAAAATCAATGAAGCCAAGAGTTAGTTCTTCAAAAGAATCAACAAAATTGACAAACCTTTAGCCAACCTTATCAGAAAAAGGAAAGAAAAGGCCCAAATCCATGCAATTAGGAATGAAAAGGGTGAAATTACAACAGACCCAGCAGAAATCCAGAGAATCATCAATACCTACTTCAAGGAACCTGTACGCCAATAAGATGGACAGCACAGAAGAAATGGACAGTTTCCTAGACACATATGAATTACCACAGTTGAACGAAGAAGATCTAAAAATTCTGAACAACCCAATATCAACGAATGAAATTGAAAATGTAATTAAAAACTTATCAACTAAGAAAAGCCCGGGCCCTGATGGCTTCACTGCTGAATTCTACAAGATATTTAGAGAGGAACTGCTGCCACTACTCTTTAAACTCTTTAATGAAATTGGAAGGGAAGCAATACTCCCAAATTCATTCCTGGAAGCAAGCATCACCTTGATCCCCAAAGCAGAGAAAGATCCAACTGAAAAGGAAAACTATGGGCCAATCTTACTAATGAACATAGATGCAAAAATCCTTAAGAAGATACTGGCAAACAGAATGCAGAAGATCATCAAGAAGATCATACACCCTGATCAAGTGGGATTCATCCCAGGGATGCAGGGATGGTTCAACATATGCAAATCAATCAATGTAATACACTGTATCAATAGAGCCAAGGACAAAAACCATATGATTATCTCCATAGATGTGGAAAAAGCATTTGACAAAATCCGAAATGCATTTATGATAAAAACCCTACAAAACATTGGAATAGATGGTCTCTACCTCAAACTGATAGAAGCCATCTATGAAAAACCAACAGCCAATATCATACTAAATGGTCAAAAACTGAAATCCTTCACACTAAAATCAGGAACAAGACAAGGATGTCCACTATCAATCACCACTCTTGTTCAATATAGTTCTGGAAACATTAGCCGCAGCAATTAGACAAGAGAAGGAAATAAAAGGAATAAAGATAGGAAATGAAGAAGTCAAATTGTCATTATTTGCAAATGACATGATACTCTATATAGAATACTCCAAGAACTCCACCAAAAGTTTTCTAGACTTAATAACCAAATTCAGTCAAGTAGCTGGTTACAAGGTCAACACACAAAAATCAATAGCTTTCCTCTACACCAATAAGAGACTCACTGAGAGAGAAATAAGGCAAATAATTCCTTTCATAATAGCATCCAAAAAACTGAAATGCCTAGGAATCATCCTAATGAAAGAAATCAAAGACCTCTTCTCTGAAAACTATGGCACTCTGAAAAGAGGGATTGAAGATGATATCAGAAAATGGACAGACATCCCCTGCTCCTGGCTGGGAAGGATTAATATAGTGAAAATGGCCAAACTTCCAAAACTGCTCTATAGATTTAATGCAATTCCAATTGAGATCCCAGCAGCATACTTCATAGACCTTGAGAAAACAATCCAAAAATTCATTTGGAACAAGAAGAGACCCAGAATAGCAAAATCAATTCTAGGTAACAGAGACATGGCTGGGGGTATCACAATCCCCAACCTGCAACTATACTACAAAACTACTGTGATAAAAACAGCATGGTACTGGTAAAGAAACAGAACTGAGGACCAGTGGACCAAATTAGAAGATGCAGAAACAACACCAGACACACTCAGCCATCTCATCTTCGAAAAAGGAGCCAAACACCCTCACTGGAGGAAAGATGGCCTCTTTAAGAAATGGTGCTGGATAAATTGGGTTTCAACTTGCCAAAGATTAAAACTAGACCTGTATCTCTCACCATGCACTAAACTAAAATCAAAATAGATTAAAGATGTAAATATTAAAATAGAAACTCTGAACCAGTTGGAACAGTGGTTAGGTAGAACCCTCGAAGACATCGGTGTAGGAAAAGATTTTATGAACAAAACCTCAGTTGCCCTTGAACTAGCACAAACAATCAACAAATGGGATCTCTTCTTATTAAAAGGCTTCTGCACAGCAAGAGAAACCACCAGCAGTGTGAAGAGACAACCCACAATGTGGGAAAAAATCTTCACCTGCTCTTCCTCAGACAAAGGTCAGTATCTCCAATCTATAAAGAACTTAAAAAGATCAGACCTCCCAAATTTATAGACCCAATCCAAAAATGGGCATCTGAAATGAACAGACATTTCTCAGACAAAGAAGTAGAAATAGCAAATAAATACATGAAAAAATGTTCAACATCACTGGTCATTCGAGAGATGCAAATGAAAACAATGCTGAGATTCCCCCTCACTCCAGAAAGAATGGCTGCTATTATGAAATCAACCAATAACAAATGCTGGTGGGGCTGTGGTGAAAGAGGGACTCTGCTCCACTGCTGGTGGGAGTGTAGACTGGTGCAACTACTGTGGAAATCAGTATGGAGATACCTCAAAGAACTAGGACTGGAAGTCCCATTTGACCCCACTATTCCACTGCTGGAGATCTTCCCCAAAGAATTAAAAGAATCATACCACAGTGATATATGTGCACCCATGTTCTTAGCAGCACAGTTTGTAATAGTTGAAACTTGGAAACAGCCCAAATGCCCATCAACTGGAGACTGGATAAAGAAAATGTGTGGTTTTTTTTTTTTATATATAAAATGGAGTACTACTCAGCCATAAAAAATGAGAAATTAGAGACATTTATAGCTAAGTGGATGCACATTGAGGCAATACTCTTAAGTGAAATAAATAGGACACACATGTGTAAATACTGAATAGTTTCTCTGGTGTGAGAAACTGAAAGTGTAAATAAGGACTAAATGTATAATAGGTAATGTGAAATAGGAAGAAAAGGGGCAAAGGGGAAGAAAGTGGGAGGGCTAGGGGAAAGGATAGAAGGGAATGGGATTAATATGAGAAAATGGAAAAATAGGAACAAAATCTTTGTAAACAGGGAAGAATAGAGGGGTTGAAGGGAGGACTGGGCAAGGGTGAAAAATAAGAACCAAGAGAGACTATGTAAAGGTGCAAATTTCCAATGATGAATGTCATTATATTGCATACCTAAAATGTACCCATGATTAGAATGAATAATCAATACTGTAAAATAGGAAGAAATGTCCAAAGGGGTAGGGGTAGTGGGAGGGGAAGGGGAAAGGAAAGAAGGGAAAGGAAAAATGCTGAGAAATGGAAAAAATGGAAATAAAGTCTTTGTAAATAGGGAAGGGTGGAGGGGGTGAAGGGAGGGCTAGGAATGGGGAAAAAATAAGAACCAAGATGCATTATGTAAAGGTACAATTCCCAATGAGAAATGTAATTTTGTTGTATACCTACAACGTACCAATAAAAGAATTAAAAAAAAGCATGTACCAAAAAAAGAATTTAAGCACAAAAAAAAAAATACTGCCAGGGATGTGGGGAAAGAGCAATCCTGATCCACTGCTGGTGGGAGTGTAGACTGGTGCAACCACTGTGGAAATCAGTATGGAGATACCTCAAAGAAGTAGGACTGGAAGCTCCATTTTACCCCGCTATTCCGCTGCTGGGTATCTTCCCCAAAAATTAAAAGAATCATACCATAGGGATATATGTGAACCCATGTTCATGGCAGCACAATTTGAAATAGCTAAAACTTGAAAGTATCCCAATTGCCCATGAACCAGAGACTGGATAAAGAAAATGTGGGTTTTTAATACAGTGGAGTACTACTCAGCTATAAAAAATGAGAAATTAGAGACATTTATAGCTAAATGGATGCACATTGAGGCGATACTCTTAAATGAAGTAAATAGGACACACATGTATAAATACTGAATAGTTTCTCTGGTGTGAGAAAGTGTAAATAAGGACTAAACGGTATAATAGATCATGTGAAATAGGAAGAAAAGGGGCACAGGGGAAGGGGAAATGGAGGGGTAGGGGAAAGGACAGAAGGGAATGGAATTAGTATGAGAAAGTGAAAAAATGGAAACAAAGTCTTTGTAATAGGGAGGGGTGGAGGGGTTGAAGGGAGGGCAGAGGAATGGGGAAAAAATAAGAACCAGGTTAGGTTATGTAATGGTGCAAAATTCCAATGATGAATGTCATTATATTGTATATCTAAAGTGTGCCAATAGAATTTAGTTAAACAATAAATGTTTTAAAATTTCCATATGCATATTCTTCCATTACTGGACCCATCATTAATCTACTGAGAAGCAATGATAAGTGTTACATTTGAGTGCTTCATGTAGGGTGTTTCAAAATTTCAAAGTGATCGCAAAAGGCATAGGACATTTTTAATGTCTCCTCAGAGAAAATGATGTTGAGAGAGGTTAAGTCACATTCCCAGTTTACTAAGGTAGTGAGGAGAGCCAGGGGATGACTCTAGCTGTAGCTCTAGCATGGGCCTCCTGTTAACAATATGAAGAAAGGTAAACCATGTGTCCACTTCTGCCAGAAATAATCTCTTAGTCACTGAACTATTTAATCACCGTTTCCTTACCAGAACTAAATTACATGGCCACAGAACCTGAAAGGTGCTAAGATAGATGTATCACCCAGTTGAATTCAGTTATTAAGGAAGTGGGAGAAAGCACACATTAGAAACCCCTGTCCAAATGGGGATTCAAGTGTTTGTTTTTCACATTCAGATTTGCCTCATGGCAAGGATGTCTTTTAGCATAATCACACAGCACAATCATCCTATGTGGAAGAAGCAATTGATCTTAAAAGAAATGTATGTTTCCTTTGTAGATATTCCATTTTGAGTAACTTTCAACCACAGTCAATAGAATGATTATTAGAAAACACAAGATACCCCAATGTGGAGTGGATGGAAAAGCAAAAGCCATCCAGACAATGAAGGGTGGAGGAAGCTGGGGCACTGCTAAAGTCTTAGCCAAAGCCAGTGGGGACACTGTATACAGTGAATCTACAGTGACTCTTTTAGGTGTTCTGTTTGTAAATTGCCTTGAGCAGGGACAAAGCCTTTCTGAGAATACTGAACCTGTCCACTTTCTCAGGGTTTGCCAAGAAATCCCAGACTTGGACTTGAATGGAAGAATCAGTGAGTTTCCCAGCTCTGTGCCTGATGCAGCCCATGCTGCCAGGGTCCCCGGAGGAGTTCTTCCTGTCTCCTCAGAGATTCAGCACCCTTCCAAAGCTTTGGGATCACTTCAACCAAAGCTTTTCCAAAGGGCTGTGTCACTTTTTCTAATAGTTGTTGTTTCTTATCACAGCGGAGATGTTAGCAAGGAACAAGAAATGCCCACCATTTTGCCTTTAAGCTCTTGTTTGAAGAGCCCATCAGCAGTCTGTAGCTTTGTCCCTTAGATAAACAAAAAATACAGAATCCATTTGCCTTTTGGGGGGTGCAGTTCCAATCAGTGTCAGTATGATATTTTGTTTCCACTCCAACTCTTTATTTCTACTGGTTCTATCCTGCCTTAATATTTCTATATACCTTTGAAATGAGAGTTTCCAGGTTTTGCTCTGGATTGTAGTTATGCCATTATTTTTAATCAGTCAGATGTAGTTATGTTTATTTTTGACTATCATTTTTCTTTCTCACAAAAACTAAAGATCATATTGGTGTATGATGTTAATCCCACTTCAAAGATAGTAAAATCTTTTAGAACTAAGTTTCCGTGAAACAAGGTAGCAATCTATGAAAGAAAGCAAAACAAGAAATGTTTAAAAACAACTTTACTAAAAGTCCTACTTCTGATCTGATTTCTCTACCCTTAAGTACTTTCAAAAGCTATAATCGATGTTAATTCAGATTTAGCTTTTCTATTATTTTTTAAAATAAATGATTTATACAGATGATTGTGAAAGTAGTTATGATGAAGAGACATTTTCACTAACCAAACATATGCTGTGAACATGCTACTTTTGATGAGAAGTAATAAAATTCCCAATGGCTATAGTGTTTGAAAGTTGACCATGTGACTGTAAGACAGGTTAGGGTGCAGGTGACCAGCTGTAGTGATGCTCAGAGTCATCAGATTTTGCTGTCCATCTGTCTCAGGTGCCTTTTTTTCATAGGACTTGGACAGTCATCCAGGGAATAGCTGCCTCATGGAGAACAGGGAGAAAAGATTCTTTCTCCCAACAGTCAAGAAAAAATATAGTCCTATTTTCACCCATACATAAATACACATGCCATGTATCATATATATGTAGTGTATAGATCATATACCTCTAGCTGTATATGCAGATATCATCAACTATGTATTTTCAGCTATATATGAAAATGATCAAAGAGCATGGTGAATGTTTAAATATGTATGGATTTATGAAGTGCTTATTATGCACCTTATTATGTAGCTGTAAAGTTAATACATACAGTGTGGAGAAACAGAAATCTCAAACATTCCTTTTTGATGCAACAATCAGATAGGAATTATCAAAGGGCCCTATGTGACAAAAGGCACAAGTCATAGGGAAAGTAGTCTAGGTAGATAAAATGGCCCAAGGCAACATCACCTTTCCCTGGATTCAACTTTTCCTGAATTCACCTTCGTGGCTGCAACTCACTCCATGATAGGAATGAGGCCAGGAAAGGAGCCAGGAGGGAAACCCCAGCTTGGCAGGATGGTTTCAGAGGATGCTGAGCTGGGCTTTGAGCGTATGTAATATATGCTTTAACATATATTTATAAACCTTGAGCCCTATGACTCCATGGAAAGTGAGTGTAGAGATCGTAAGTGCAAAGCAAAAGGCGGTCTAGGGGACATTTGTAGTGGCTCCACGTCTAGATGGTACTTGTAGGGCAAGTACTTGTAGTTACTTGTAGTACTTACATGGACTTGTAGGACATTGGTGAAAAGAGTGAGAACACTCTTGGAGCTAGAGCATATCCAATGCCTTCCGAAAATATCAGTGGAGAGATCACTCCAGACAGCAAGGCTCTTTCATCTCCCTTATAGCGGCTAGAGAACAGGCCATTGCTAAATCTTTTCTCTATTGCAATATTTAAAGTTCCATCTTGGACTGTGATGAGTAATTATCAACTTCTTTACTGTGTTCTTAAAGAAGCATTCATGCTATAAAACCAACTGAGATAAATGCTAATTTCTTCATGTGTTCTGCAATGCAATGTCCACATGTACCGGGAGGATAGTAACAGATAGCTCAGTGGACATCTCAAGCACTAAGTGAGATCATGCCCACGAATCACTGAGCATGCATTTACAACACAAGAAGTATTACCCTCGAGTCTAAAGAGTTATTTTCAGCCTTTGGATATTATGAGAAATTTGGGTATGTGTGCCCAGTAAGAATCACTGCCAATGCTATCATATTCACAATTATTTATAGGAGAAGGTAGACTTTATGATATTATCTAAATGTCCAAGAACAATTTTCCAACAACTCCCAGGTCTTAGCATATGACATGATTATGCCATGGAGATGAAGGGAAAAAATAGCTTCTTGTGCTGGGAATTTGTCCATTCCTGTCATAGATAATTTTCTTTTGGAAAAAGGCTTGAATGTTCGCTGACTTTGCTTTTTTTTCTTTTCAAAAGAGAGAAATGATTTTCCAAGGAAGGTACTAAATTCTCAGAGATATCTATCAAGAAGATTATGAGTATAAAAACTTTATTATAATTTAACAAGGCTTTCTATTGAGAGAGGAGACCACCCCTCCATATAGAATTGGGCAACTATGGGTTAACTGTGTTATTAGGCAACTATGGGTTGACTGGGTAAATATGCTCTTTGTAGAATGTACCCAAGTAGCCATGACAACTTCTACAATCTGTCACCAAAGGAGCGTGACAGACTCAGAAAGTCCTGCCAGAGTTCTTTGCTCTCCCCCTCTCCACTGCTTTGCTTTGTGTAAATCCTGCTTGCTATATTCCCGGGGAGACTCTAATAAAATTAAGCTTCCCAGATGTAAAAGGAGGTATATAAGGAAGAGCAAACTTCTATTTGGGGCTCTCAAGGCTGACAGGAGTCACTCGATGAGCCACTGGCAACATGAAAAGCCACTTTTTGTTCCTGTCTTCCTGTTAAAGAGTTGTGTGTCTGGGATCCTCACTGTTTCCTGTTTCACTATGACCTTCGACTGAATACTGTTACTAAGAACTATCACCATCATTCAAAATTTCATATTTTATTAAATTTCATGTGTGATGATATAATATGTTTATTTGAAGAAAAATTATTGGTTACTATTTACTTATGAGAACAGAATGAACTAAGCTCTACTCCTAGTTCCTTTGCTGTTGCCTTTTGATTTGCTCTGCCCTGGATTTGAACTCATATGACAGCTATTTCTCTCTCTCTCTCTCTCTCTCTCTCTCTCTCTCTCTCTCTCTTTCTCTCTCTCTCTCGCTCCCCATTGCTCCTCTTTCCTGCTCCTCTCTTAAGAAGCTCACATTCTGGACTGACCGCCCCACTTCACACACATGCCTAGGTCACGCTTCTGCTCAGGAGCTCTCTGTGGCTGCTGATGGCCACCAAGTAGTCCAACTTTTCTAGCTTGATGTTCAAAACCTTGGTGGCTATCTGTGGCCTTTCTCTACTCTTTTTCCTGTCACTTATTTAGAGAGTCCTGCCTTGTAGGTACAGCTTCAATTACCAATGGCTCTGATTCTAATAATAATGAGTAGGAAAGTTTTTCTTCTCTGAACTCAACTACTGCTTATAGTTACTCTGGGGTACCCACCTCACTTCCTCTTCTCTAATAGATTAGTGGATACTTTAACAATGCAATCTATTCTGGAAAACCTCAAGGCCATTAGCTCCTTATCCTTGTCCTTCTAGCAAGTGAAAGAGGGAGGGGCAGAATGAAGACTGCTCTTCTGTGTTTTGGACAACTCAACAATGCACTTACATTGTTGCTTTTTGGGTTTTTTTTCTTCATTTCCAAACAAACTACCCTCCTGTTTGGAAAGAAGGATTTGTCATGGGTGGCCAAGATTATTGGGGTAACAACAGAGTCCGGGTGTGCATTGGCTGAGATGCAATGCTAGAAGTGGAGAGAGGGTGACAGTCATGCTGAGGATGGTGAGGCTCAGCTCTCTCCAGATTCCACAGCCTCTCTCAAGAACTGCACATGGATTCAGGGACACTCAAGACCAGAGAAGGAAAATCTCCCTGAAGGTCATCAAGACGTGGTCATGGAAAATATAGAAGAACCAGAGGGAGCTCTGGAATCTACAGAAATATGTGTTAAGTGGACTTTGATAGCAGTGATTCTGATAACCTTACTATCTCTTTGCTCTGCATTTTAATATACTAGCTCATTCATTTAACAGCTCATTTTCATGTGCCACGAACTCAGCAAATGATGACAAGATCCCTCGCAGTTCCAGATCATCTCATCAGCCATCTGGGAGGGCAGCAGAAAGCTTGGGGTCAAAGTGAGACTGTGGGAGATTTTGGTTTTCAGGGCCACTGGGATAGGATAAAAAAGGGATGTGGGAGGATTCAGCACACTTTTAGGAAGTATGATACTATCAGAAACTGAGACTATTTCAGAGCATACAATTCCTTGGGTTGCATGACTTGAAAGAGAAACTGCTTCCTCCTAAACTGTCATAAAGTAGCAACTTAATTCCACCTGACATGTTTGGTAAAACAGTGTGAGCATGATGGATTCCAAGTTTATGCTTCAAGGAGCTTAACTATCTTTCTTCCCTCAGAATTTTGTAAATGACAATAAAATTCAGTGGATTTTGTTTTTCTTTTTCAGTTTTCTGTGTTCTTCAGTTTGGAAATCTTTTAAACTCACCCATAAACATTCACAGCTAACCTCTCTTTCTGCATTGCATCTTAGCAAATTCACTCCTCAGGAAGCTCTTGTTTTGAAAGTAAAGTAGTAACCCAGGTCATGTTTGGTGTTCTTTAGTGATAGTATACTAAACTCCAGGAGACCTCAGAAACCTATCTGTGGGTTGTCTCAAAATCCTCATGTAGGCTGCCTACCTCCTTGCCCACTTAAAAAACAAACAAAACCTTCAGAGTAATGGTAGGTACATGAAAAATTCCAGGGATGAAACCCCACAAAATTGCAAATTATGGAGGAAATTTTACCTGAATGTAATGGACCTCAAACATGTACAGTTAGATAAATAATATTGTATAAAACTCACTCACAACTTCTAAACTGCACCAAGTACATCACTATGAGAAATGTCATATCAAATCATAAAAGTCAGGAAATGTTGTCTTACAAGGAAGCGAGCACCAGCCACAAGTTGAAGGCACTATATTGCTGACAGAGAACTTGGAAACAGGGGATAATAACCTCCAGCCATCCCATACAGTTTTTCACGGGGGTCAGACTTGCATTTATCTTGTAGACTTGCAATTACTCTTCTTCAGTGACATTTGTTGGATCCATCAACCCCTTTGTCATATGATCCCACTTCTTTCACAATTGTGTAAGGTTTGATACCTATAAAGTATCCTCCCTTTTACATTGTTCTTTTAAGTTGACTCCTTTTCTCTGATTGAGCCTTCCCTTCAGCTTCTCCTGCATGACTTAGAAATCATTGACTGCTCCTTTTCCAACCAATGTACCAGGAGCAGAAAGCAGATCACTGAGGAATCCACTGAGCAATAGACAGGTCTACTGAGAGAAGATTATCTGCACTCATGAGGTGACTTCCTTGCACTTGAAGATTGACAGACAGGGACTGGGTTAGTTAGCTGGTGGATTTAAAATAAATGACTTTATGTTAAAACAAAACAAAACAAATGGCCCAGGGCTAATGATTGTGAAATATTGTCAAGAATATTAGAGACAATGAAATGAATATTACAGACAATGAATACTAGAGACAGTGAATGATTATCCCAGAGAGGAGAAATTTTTTAAAAAGACAGAACATAATTTCCCACCCTGAGTTCCTGGCCTGTGTTCTGATACATATTCAGTTATCAAGAAGTTGTGTAATACTTTTTGTATTTAAGTTCTGGGAAACTGCTCACAGTCTTTAAAATAAATACTTTTGTCTTTTTTGTAAATGTTTATTTTTCCCTGGGACTAAAAAACAACTTAGTTTAAAAGAATTTAGCATTTAAATTACACACACAGAGGCTGAAGCAGAGTTGTGAATATTGACTAATACCTTCAAGTGTCATCGTGTTTTCTTTTTAATACTGCTCCATCTAATACAGAGCCTAAGGACCAGAAACAAGCACATTTATAATCAATAGTTTCCAGGATACAATGACAGTTTAACTATATTTTGAAAGTACCCTATTTTTCCACAAAATGGTGATTTTATTCCAAAAGTGAAAGATTATTTTCCATTAGACAGATACGTTACCACCTAGCAGATTTTGTGCTCAGCACATATAGAAGAGATTTCTTCTTTTAAGCTCTCGGTGTTGTTGAGAACACAGACTAACAAGTAGAAAAATGGGAAATGATGCTACAATATTAGCAATAGAAATATCCAGAGAGTAATGTAGGGAGAATATGACAGGGCACGTGTCACAAAGCAGAATGTCCTACTTCTCTCTGATTCAGAACGGAAGGGTTTCAGAAACATCGGCACTGGTAGGTCTGGGGCAGGAAGAAAGTTATTGTACCTCATCTTTATAGCTTAGGACAGTTCATACTCTCACAGGCATCTATTGTAACTCTTTGGCAAACATCCTCAACTGTCTTTTTCTTTTTTCTTTTTTGATGCTTTTTGTGATGCTGAAGATCAAGCCAGGGCCTCCTACTTGCTCAGGCCAGGGCGTTATGGCTGAGCTGTGTCCCCAGCCCTTCTTCTGTCCTTTGTCATCAATAAGCGTTTGGTGCAGGAGGGGTTTGGAAACTGTTTCCCCTCCATTTATTCATGTATCTATTTTATTAATCTGGTGTTCTTGTGTCACTATTTTTATCATATTTATTTGTGTTTAAATTGTCACATGACAGACACATCAGCTTTAGTAACCTTTAGAAATTGTTCTTTGAATCCTTCCTTAGTTTTGCCGCATTAGGTTCCGCTTCAAATTTGATCACTTTATTCTTTGTTATGTCTGTAAGAATCCCAAGCTTTTTGGAGAGAAGAAGGGTGTCACAGAAACAGAAATTTGGTAGGTGGGAGTATGTGCAGCACTGAGTTTCCATTAACACTTCCAAGTTTGACTGCTCACCATTCTCCTTTTTGACTCTTCTCTCATGCGTGCTTTGTGACTCCATTCTCTGACACCAGCTTCCAATTTCTTTAACACATCTTTGTATTAACGAATATCCCTGGAGTCATAAGACTCACTTTCCTGTATATTTATCCTCTTCAGCAGACTTTGCTCTACCAGTCTGTGCTCACTCTCAGCTACCCACTTGTGTCTAACCATGGCTCATGATTCTGTTCCAAAAATGTCCACGGGACTCTTGTCCCTTACACAGCCATGGGCACCCTGCAGGAGACTGTGTATGCCAGCCCCACATGGACCTCAGCCTCTACTCTACGAGCTCTGTATCACTGAATACCCTTCTCACCTTACATCGCTGGGCTCCCGGTGCTCATTCCCATTTGTCTTCTGCATGAACATCTTTCTGATTTCTGCAGACTCTGACATCCAGCTTTGGGCTCCCTGGCTTCTTTCCTCTGAGTGGAGATTATAGCCTTGCCTGGCTCTATCAAACAGCTTTAGGACTGCACTGCTCAAGTGGTAATTAAAAGGAGGTGAGTAGGGCAGAGATTGTAGGATAAGAGGAGAAAGCCTTTAACATATGCTGAGCTTGATTTGCTGGGTGTTTTCTTTCATTGACCCTCCTCGTATTTTATGTGCACCTCCTTCGAGCTCTCCTTACTAAATGCCTGTTGTGTAAAGCTGAAGAGCAATTATGAAGATACTTCTTGAGCCCAATCTGCAATGACTTTGTTACTTTTGACACTGAATGACTGGAGCACTCTCTACACCTTACTCTGTGGAGAATGCCTTCTCACCTTCAACTTCTTGATTCCTTGATTACATTTCCTGGCTGTCAAACCATGAGCAAAAATGTATGTTCCTCATAATGAGCAAAAATGTCTTAAAGAATAGATAACAAAGAAATCTGACACTGATATTTCTGTTTACTTTACTTGTATGTTAAAATATGAATTAAGGAAAATCTATAGTTTCAATATTCCTGTCTACCAGTCCCAGGTTGTCTTCTGTCTTTTGTTTACCCCATATCTCCAGGATTTTATGGAAATGCATGGCTTTCACTAAATGGTAGGTGTGTTTCTGCTCACACTCACTGATACCTGTTGCCTCACTTTGTACCAGGATGGTGTGAGCTCTCCAAGAGAAACAGAATGACGGGCATACATGCAACTAACTCAAGTTGAGTGTAATAATTTAGCTTCATTTTTTTCTCACATTTTCTCCTTCCTTCTCCCCTCCCCCTCCCCTTCTTTCCCCTGCCTCTTGCATTTTAGCAGGGAAACAATATAAAAATATTGAGATATTTTGGATTCTCTTTTTCATGCTAACTACTTTTGAGATTTGGTGCATATTTTTAACATGCAAAATATTTGCTGAATTTCCATCAAAGATGTTTGATTTATTTTAAGGCTACATCGAATTAACCCTTAAAAATAGATGTTTGATCTCAAATTGATTCAAACACACTTAGAATTTTCTAATATGTGTAGGATATCATGATTTATAAAATTATAATTAAATTAACTAAAATGAAATAAAATAAGACATTTTATTTTTCTACCTCCCCAGCCACGTTTTCAGTGTTCAGTATCTGTATGTGGCTAGGAGATTTGGCTAGGAGGTACTAACAGGCGGAGGCTTAGTCAGAGGTAAGGAGAATCTGAACTCAGCGTGCTGTTGATGGTGAAAACAAAACAAGATATCAGTGACCTTGAAGTGATGCAATCACACTGATTTGGTAATAGATTAAATCAGAGATTATCAAGGTTTAAGAGGAAATTTCAGAATAAATTGATTTGCTCTCTTAATAGTTCTGTTGTTATTATTATTTACAGTTCAGTGTTTCCTAAACATTAGTGTACAGAAATTCTTCTTGGAAGTGACTTTAAAACTACGTATTTCCTATCCTTATTGGAAGTTCTGGTTTAGAATTTTTAGAGCAGAGCTTAGAAAAGTGCATTTTGATTGATTCTTCTTCAGAGCATTTCAGATTAACATTTTAAACACTCCCCCTAACCCCTCAGTTTAACTGGCTAAAATTAGTTTCCAGTATTAAAGTCTTTATTGGAGGGTAAATGCTTTCCTGCATCAATCAGGCTATGTGGGGCCAGCATCATTTCCCTTTTTTTGTTAATGCCAGACACCTGCATTCATGACCCATGGTTGAGAATTTTGCCAATATTTGTGGATAAACAGTGGAGATCTTGGATCCACAAATACATGGCAAATAACTAACTATCTTAGTAATTCATTCTAGGCAATACAGTTGACTGCTATCTTCCCTCAGACTGCCAGTATTCCAATAGTGGCGATGTTTCTATCCAAAAGCTTTGCTTTTGCTAACATGTATGGAAATTAAAGGGAAATTGTTTTCTTAGCATCATTCAGAAATTACTCATTTGTTTTAAAAAATTGGTATTTTGGTTATATTTAAATTTGTATTATTTTACACTATATTGCAGCCTAAAGCATTGTAACTGGTGTATAAGTACTGCCCCTCTAGATTTAAAATATAATTTTGTATTTTCCAACATCTTTGTGATTCATTATTAAATCTTTACCCCCAGTAGTTACTTAAGTAAAATAATGTGAAACTAAAGAACTACAAAAGAGGCTATGTTCAGATATTACTACATTGGCCCCACTTTTAAACCTATATGTGCCCAGGTTACTCAATTACAATTTGCACTAATGGGACCGTTAGTGTCAGACAGATGTATGGCAGCATCAACAGAAGGTTTTATCATTATGCCATCCTTTCAGGGGCATCTAAGACTACAAATCCTTGTGTCTCATTAAAATAAAGGGTCATCATTGAGGATGAAGTCAACCTTCCTCCAGAGTGCTCCCTTTTAAAAAGTAATATTTTGTTGTTGTTGTTGTTTTGTTTCTTTTTTTTTTTTGGTACCAGGGATCGAACTTGGGTCCTTGTGCTTGCAAGGTAGGCAGCGGAACCACTGAGATAAATCCCTGGCTAAAAAGTAAAATATTATATGACAAAACTTCTGTTGGTAACAGTAAAATTGGACTAGAGACTCCTTGAAACTGTTGTACAATTCACTGACAGAACAGACATGCCACTGACCTGCCAGGAGCTAAGGAAATTCTCTTAACTCACCAGCTGCCCCAAATCAAAAGCTCAGATAAGACTGTATGGCTGGAGTGTAACTGGATCCTTACAAAGCATGCCTCTGAAGTAAGGTCTTATCTGTCAGGAAATGCTCTTCCAACTCACATATCAAAACATATTTCATCCTATTTGACCCTTTTCTTTGCTAATCTTATCTTGTCAGTTGCTGTACATCCTCTCTTCTTTGACACTCTGCAACATAAAGAGCTGGATCTCTCAGTTTTCATTCCCTTAAACACGGCTATAAATTGATTGATCCCTAGGCAATTGTCCTGCATAAATTAACACCTAGAGTACACTGGATGTTCTAAGATCCCACTTATGGTTGTAAAATCAAAACAGCCCCCCAAATACTCATGTGTTTAGAGGTGGGGATTTTGGAAGGCTATTGGAGCATGAAGGTGATATGTCATCATTGGATGACTATTGATAACTATTGATAAGCTTAAAGTTCAGTGGGCTCGCTGGGAGGTGAGGGTGAAATTGTATGAAGTGAGTCCCTGGGATGTGACTTTAGAGGCCACATTTTGTTCTCCCTCTCTCTCTCTCTACCCTCCCCCCTTCCTGGCTGCCATGAGGTGAGCAACATTCCTTGTCCATGCTCCTCTGTATCTTTCCATCAGGATGTTGCTGCTTCACTGTAAGTTTAAAAGCAATACAGGCATCTGATTATGGACTAACACCTCTGAAATCATGAATATAAATAAACTTTGTCTACTTGAAGTTGTTTTCCTCAGATATTTTGTCACAGAAATACAAAACTAACCCAGAATTTTGGATCAAGTACAGTGTCATTTTTATGACCATGCCTGAACTATGTGGTTCAGAAGACTATGGAACTGGTTTGCAAGAGGAGCTTGGAAAGGCTTGAAGATGCAGATAAGAAAAGGCTTAGAACACTTTAAGCACAGTATTGATTCTGGTGGGAGCTTGCAAAACCAGAAGGCTGATAGGAGTGAAAACAGTAAAAACTGTTGATATTTCAGAAGTAAGTGAGGACTCTATTGGGCATTGGGCTAGAGACCACAAATGTAACATTCTGGCAAAAATGTTGTCTACATTTTGTCCATGTCCTAACACTTTGTGTAAGGCTTGGTGGGAGAAATTTTAAGGCACCACAACATTCAGGCTATAGCATAGATATCACTGAATGCTTTCAGCCAGAATTTCCAGTTAGTGTCATCATCAAAAAGCAAACTAAAAGACTTGAAGCAGAGGCCAAAGAAGGCATGGTTACTGAACAAACCAAGTGGACCTTGGATCACCCACATGGTCTTGCAGAATGCAAGTGATGTAAGGACATGGAACCTTCTACTGAGATTTCAAAGCAAGGCCTGGGAGGTCAGGGAATTTGTGACAGTCAGCATCCCTGCAGGCAGCCCTAGAGAGGGGGAAGGCATGATGCCTTGACAGTGATGCCAAGGCTGCAGTGGAGACCCCAGTGACTCAGAGATTCTAGAAATGTGGAGAGTTTTCCAAGGAAAGCTGCAAGAAGTGGAAAGAGCCAGCCCAAGAAAGAGGCCATGTGGGTTGCCTCCAGCAAGGCCACCGAGGCCAGGCTGCCCAAGACTTTTGGAGCTCATATCATGCGGCCTCTGTGTGGCCCAGATACTGATGTGAAGCTACAAGACTCAATATCTGCCCTATTGGGATTTGATCTTGCTCTAGTCTCATGTTTCCTTTTACTTTTTCTTCTTCTTTTCATCTTATTCCTCTCTTTTAAAATGGAAATACATACTTTTGTCATTTTCCCTTTATTTTGTGTAACTTGCTTTTGATTTTTGCAGAGGCTTATACTCCAGAGTTTGCCTTGAGTCTTCAAGGAGCCTTTGATCTCTAAAGAAATGCTGGAACTACTGACACTTTGGTGCCTCTCACAGATGGAATGAATCTATTTTGCATAATGAGACAGAATACATTTTGCATAAGTGCCCTTGGGACTCAGGGACAAGAAATTATGAAAATTAAGTAAAAAAATGTTCCTAAAAAGGCTCATGGTTTGGAGGTGGAGCTTTTGGAAGATAACATAATCATGAGCATATTAACCTGGCCCATGGATGATTGCATTGGTGAAGCCAAGGCTTAATGAGTTAATTGGGGGACGGTGGCTAATTGAATGAATTGTGTCACTGGGGTTGGGACTCTGAAGGGGGTAACTTTGCCCTAGGCCCTTCATGTGCTCTCTTTTTTTCTGTGTTTCCTGGGTGCTGTGTGAGCAGCTCTCCTTACCCATACCCTTCCGCCATGACATTTCTGCTTCATTCCTGGGCTAAAAGCCATAGTAGTAGCTAATTACAGTCTGAAAGCACCAAAACACTGAGCCAATATAATCTTTTTCTCCCCAAAATGTTTTTTACCTCTCAGGTATTTTGTCATAGTAATGCAAAGCTGATGGACAAAATCAAACTTAAAAATGTATTTGTGTGTGTGTGTGTGTGTGTGTGTGTGTGTGTGTGTCCAGAGTGGTAATCACAGAGTAAGGCACATGATGAGGTCTATTTCCTTTGGATGCTTAGGAATATGGAAGGTACACAGTTATGTGCTGTATAACAATGTTCCTGTCACCAATGGGCTGCATTACATTGCTGACCCCATCAGATTATAATGGAGCTGAAAAATTCTTATTGCCCAGTGACACTGTGGTCATTGTAATGTCATAGTGAAACACATTATTAATATTTGTGATTTTGCTGATATAAGTAAACCATTTGTATAAAATGTGCTTCCATTTGTATAAAAATATAGTATTTATAATTATGTACAGTAATAATATTGACACTGGTAGTAAACTACTGTTTCTGATAGTTGAAGTTACCATTCTATATTTTTTCAATATTGTATAATATACACCAATGTATAAGAAAATCAAAATAAAAACAAAGTAGAATGAATGGTTATAACCTACTTAATAATATTTTAAGCAGAAATGTAGATTATTTTAAACACAGTCCGTATTCTTTCAATGTACTCCTGGGAGGACCAAGATAAATGTTAAACACACAGTAGATACTGAGTAAATACTCACAAATTGATATAAACTCATGTCACTAGAATTAACAATCATTCTTCAACTGAATATCATATTTACTTGTTCCGAATGTCATATATTTTCCTACTGAATGGTCATGATCTGTCATATAAAATATTGACCAAAGTCTTTTTGCTCCAAATGTTTCCATTTTGTTTTTATTCTTGCGTGTTGTAGTGGGAAAGTCTGTGGCTCACTATCTCTAGCAGTTCATTTTGCAGTACTGCCAGGAGACTTTCTCTGGATTACTTAGACTAAGAGACCAATTTTCATGCAGTTGTGGTTGCTGTATGATTGTTATCATTACTGTTCCAAGAAATAAAGAACAGAAAAATTATCCCAGGCAAACGACTCCGCTGCCTGCAAATCAAACTTGTCAAGATCCACTGTGTAAATCTGTGGGCCAGAAGAACAGTCTCAGAGACTGTTCCTCTGATTTGCAAATTGTGAAGATCGTTATGGAATTGTTGGTCTGATTCTAGATATCTAAAACTGCAGTGCATTCAACACACAAGATTACAGATTCTGTCCAATTCTTTGGGGATGGTGACTGGGGAAGGCACGCTTAGTGATACAGAAGCACATGTGTAAGTGCACAATAAGTTTCCATGTGCCTTATTTTTACTCTATCATTTCCATTTTATTATCCACATGACGATACTCTGGGCCTTCAAAACACGTTCAGTGTGAACTGCACAATGTGGAATGCATTGGTTAGTAGATGAGAGGTGTCCACAAGAGATCAGAGGGTGGGCAAAGGGGCAAAAGAGAAAGTATTCCAGCTTCCTACTTGCTTGTGTGGTTGTTTGTGTGTTACTCCAGTGGACGCCACATCCTCTGTTGGGGTCAACTACAACTGGGTTCTGTTTTTTCTCTGAAAGAATCTCCTTGTGCTTGGATTTAAATAGAGTAGTTTTTCAGCCCAGTTAACTCCAAGGCACTTAAACCACCCTTAGTTTTTCATTAAAAAATACTTGCCCACTATTTTGTAAATAGCCTTTGCCTTGAATTGAGGTAGTCAGTCTTTTGAGGGGATGATCTGTTTTCTTGTTGAGATGCTCACCAATACATTCATTATCCAGGAGTGGCCCAGGAAACAGGTCTTCAAGAATGACAACCAGGAATTGGTTTGCTCCTGTATTTGATGAGTGTTGTACATATTTCTTTTTGGTGAGGAAACAATGAAAAAATGTCAATCTATGCTTTTCATTGGCTTCAGAGCCCCTCATTTATTACAGGTTATGGTATTGAGAGATGTAACGGCGCCAGTACTAACCAATGCACGTACATTTGTGCAAGCTGAGAGGCCCGGAGATTGGAAGGTAATAGTCTGTAACCACTGTCTAGATTCTTCAGCAATCTTACCTGTGAGTCTGTTTTATGTAAGTGAAGTCCCCTGTAGTAGGGGGATGTGTAGTACATGCAGGGGTTTGGAGCATAGCTCTCACACAATCCTGCTTTTTACTGCTTTTCCTCCTTCCTGGGATCCATCCTTGGACACCACTTGCTGGCCTTGCCTAGTACTGCTTCCAACCTTCGTCCTTGTAAGGATGGAGGTGTTGGCATGGGGAGTTGGCATCACTTACTACAGGGCCAGCACCTGGGCACCTGTGAGAATCTATGTTTGTGCTGCAACTTTCTTCATGCTCAAGAAAATATGATAATAGCAAATAAAACTTCATGAGAATTTAAAAGGAGGCTGCAGAACAGCAACAAAACATCCCCAACATCTTTGCTCCAGTTTTTGAAGAAGGGTCTGCACTTTTATTTTGCACTGGGCCTCAGAAATTATATAGCCAGACTTGAATATAAAGCAAAGAGAAGCCAAGCTTTGGAGAAAGGAAGAGCCTGTAGCACATGTGGTTACTGTGGTTAATAATGGTGACTGGAAACAGCTACAACATGAGCGTCAGTTTCTGACAAAACTAGAGGGTGTACACAAAGAAAAGAACAAAGAATATATTTGGAATGTCTAAAAGAACACAAAGGGAAAATTGGAAGCTCTTTGCAATGATATTTAAAAGTGCTCTATCTCCTAAAGTAGGTATGGCTGAGATCAAGACCAGGCCTGAGGTTATTAGATGGCAGCTCCAACTAGGAGCCAAGCCTACCACATTTGTTACACTGAAGCAAAAACAGGCACACTTCTACCCTAAATCTAGCCAACTATCAGCCTTTGGAAGGAATGTTTTGGTGCAAAGCAAGTATTATTCACTTTCACTTACATATTCATGGATGCTTTCTAATGGTAGGCTTGAGCAGTTGCAATAAAATATCAGTCTGGAAGACCTAGTATTTAACATCTTTTCCTTTTATAGAAAGAGTTTGCTAACTATTGCACTAAAGTAATGACATTGGTAGGATATTATGAAACCCAGAGACAGAGAAAGAGGACTTTTGGTTAGGACACAGGACACTACAGATATTGAATATGGAGAGAGAGAGAGAGAGAGAGAGAGAGAGAATATCAAAACTCAGGAACAGAAATACAAGGCCTGCACTAAGAGTAAATACCATGTAAAATTAAAGAGGTAGAGAGTCAGAATGACTGGAGAAAAATGTAAAGAGAATTTAAGGATGTAATTGCAACAGATAAGAATCAAGAACAAGACCAATTTACTGTGGACTAAATGTATCACCTCAGATGTAGTGCTTTACTTGAAGATTTGAAACCACATCCTCACTTTAACCTCGTTGTCCTGAAGGACCTGGACTGATAGAATCCTGTCATCAGTGGCCTGTGTAAAGCTCAGCTGCAGCTGAGCTAGGAAGAAACAGCTGATGAGGTTGGGGTGATGCCTAATATGCTATGAACAACATAACTTGCAATCTTCTTTTAGTTGTAATAAACATCTTCAAGAATTGAGAAGTACAACAGGGTAAGAACTCTATTACTATTTATCTAATATTTACTTTTTAAAAACTTCCTGTCCCCACAATCTCAAATTCAATGAATTGGAAATCTATGGAGTTCGTTGTGTACTGAGGAAAACAATTATGATCATGTGAGCTCCTCACATCTACAAACAGAGAGAGAGAGAGAGAGAGAGAGAGAGAGAGAGAGAGAGAGAGAGAGAGAACTGACTACACTTGTTAGTTTCCCGAGTACCAAGCAGACAGGGTATTTTTGGCAGAGAATAGTCAAGAATTACTCTATATTGAACTTGATGGGTTGTTTAGGAGAATTCTTCCTTGCCCAATAGCACGATTCAAGAAAAAGCTGTGGCAACCAAACGGGGCTGCCAAAGCCACAGATAAGGCTAGAAAGAAACCAAAAGGATACATAAGGAGCAAAATGCAGGGAAGATGTTGGGAAATAGGAAGGACTTGTTAAAATGGGAAGGGAAACAATAGGGAGTGAGAAGGGAAGGAAGGAAGGGAAAAAGAATTAAAAAAAGATAATGGAAGAGAAAATGGAAACAGAGCTTTTGTAAATTAAATGGGGAGGAGAAGGATTGAAGGGTGGGAAAAAAATACTATGATTTATTATGCACAGGTACACATTTCCCTTGATGAATGTGGTCATCGTGTGTGGCAAACATGCACCGATAAAAATAACAAAAAAATGAGGTGTGGCCCATCAGTTAAGCAAAGAACTTACTTTTTCAGAAAGCTGACTAAGAATTCTTGTTCTTAGCACTACTCAAGATTGGTCTATATTGATTAATTCACATTCCTGTAGAAAAGAATTTGGCCCTCCATGCATGATATTGTTATCTTTTTTCCCCTTTTACTACCTCCTATGATCACAGCCATCTCTAACTTGATTGCATGGAGCCAGATGCCACACTCTCTTATCTCTTTGTATGTTCAAGGTGTGTCATGGATCCCAGCTGCACAGCTATGCTTGACTTGTGATACCTGTGCAAGAGAAATCTGCCATTCAGTAAAATGAAGCTTTGCTTTTCTGTCAGGATTTTGTGTCATGAGGTCTATATGTTGAACACAGCTAAATTCAGTATCACTTGTAACCCTCTTGGCTACAGAAGAGCAAAAATCAGAGGTAATTTATGATTCTCCATGATTTCCTCCCTCCTTAGCAAGCCAGGATGCTAAAATACTAGATTAGTCTACATGATCCACCAGTTAAGAGTGTTATAATCTACTTTAGCAACTAGGACTTTTTCATCTGTTTTTTAAATTTATGAAATGATATGACATGTGTTACTTTTCTTGTTTTAGAGGACTTTGCTTTTGTGTTCCAACTTACTTTTGGTTTTCATTTTTTAAATGTACAGAAATAATGTCTCATATGCCTCATTGCTATAGGGTATATTTATTGAGATAGAAAAGTAAATCATGGCATAAATTTGCAAGAAACTTCATAGCACACATAGAAAATTGTTTCATATGATCTGTCACATTTTCTTATAAACTGAAGTCTCTTTTTAGGAAAGAAGTTATAGAATTGCCTTTTAAAATTTTTTATATATTCATAATTTTAAAATTCACATCATGTACTTAACTTATTAAGAATTTATGACATTAGGTATGGGGTCATATTTTTCTGTATGTACTGGGAAAATACCATTTTAATAAGAGTTCATGTCTGTACTGCTGATAGAGGTTTTTTTCTTTCCCATTAACTTTATTGGTACATTTTAGGTATAAAATACAGTTACATTCATCATTGGAATCTTGTACCATTACATGAGTTTCTTGGTTCTTATTTTTTTCCCCTTCCCTTGCCCTACCTTCACCCCCTCTACCCTTCCCTATTTGCAAAGACCTTATTTCCATTTTTTTCCTCTTCTCATATTTTTTCCTTTCCCTTTTTTCCCTTCCCCTACCCCTCCCAATTGCCCTGCTCTTTTAGACCTTTTCTTCCTGTTATGCAATATAGTACCTAATTTTAAGACTTCTTCTAAAGCTACAGTAATCAAGGCAGTGTTGGTGTAAGGAAAGACATATAGATCATTGGAATAAAACAGAGAATCTAGAAATAGAACCACACATATATGGTCCACTGAATTTTGAAAGATTATTTAACATTAGCATTTTATAGAATATAAACTCAATTCAAGAGCTGAGGAAGAGATAGTGTTTGCAGCAAATGGCACTAGAACACCTGGTATCCATATATAAAAAAATAAACCTCAACCCTTTTTTTCCATACATGAAAATAACTTGAAGGGATCTATGAACCTAAATAAGAAAGCCTAAAAGTATGAAACTTTAAGAAGAAATTATAAGGGAAAATATTTATGACTTCAGGGTAGGCAAGAACTACCTAGGATACAAAAGACATGATGTATAAAAGAAAAAAATTGATAAATGAGATTCCATCAATATTTAGAACTTTAAATGACATCATTAAAATGAAAAGTAGTCCTTAAACAGACCATATTTCCAATGCATATAACCTATGACCAGGCTTTTAAAACTTTTAACTTCATCTCCCTAATGAGTGTATAATTCAATCCTATTATTGTACTGATTAGTATTTTTCTGATTCTAGAGTTGCACACCATTCCTTGTGCTATACTGGCTATTTATCATCTTCTTATGTCTATATTTTAATTGGGTTGTCTATTAATGACCTATAAGAGTTCTTTATATATGCTGAGTTTTATAGAATAGATTTGGAAGTAAATTGTGAATATTTCAGAGTAAAATTTATACTTCATAATCCTAAAGTAATGATTATAATTCATTGAATCCAAATGTAATTAATGTTTAGAATTAAATTTTTGTAATTAACTTTGAAGCAAAACAATATACAATTGAATCAAGAAGAAGAATTTATTTGAAACCTCATAGTACAAAATACATAAGACCCCTGGAAAATAGAATGAATTATATAGCAAATTCTGACTATTATCCAGTTTCAAAGATGATCTACTATGGACACTCTTATTTTTATTGAGAACTGCTTCTCCATTCCCCTGCCCCAATTACACTGAAGTAAATCTTAGATCCTCATGATTTTAGCCACTAACATTTCAGTTTCCATTGTGGTGACCTACATGCCCAGGTCCTGCCTCATTACTGGGTGGTACAGAGATGCCTGACCCCAATCCTACACATGCCAGAAACTAAATTTGCAATTTATTCCTCCAACAATTGGAACCCAGGCACCATTGCTATTACGTTAGGGCCAAGGTATCAATAAAATATTTCAAAAATTGTTTGCCATTTTCAGGGCTCAGCCTTAAAAAAATTGACAGCTTTCCTCTTAGTCCCTTAAGCATTTACTCATGAAATAATACCACCATGGTGTGAGAAAACCTAAACTTCATATTCATTATATATATGTAAATACAATTAATATAATACAATAAATATAACAAGAATTTATTATTATTCTAGATAGCAACCTCAGAAGTTATAGCCACCAGTGAATAATGGCTACTATACAAAAGAGAAAGTCTTCAAGATAAATCTACTCCCAGCCAGTGAATGAATGCAACCACATGAAATTCGTTGGACCAGGTGTGGTGGCACATACCTCTAATTCTAGCACTAGAAAGGAGGATCTCTTAGAGTTTAAGGTGAGCCTAGGCTACATAGTGAATTCAAGCCAAGCCCAACCTGAACTAAATTGTGAGACCCTGTCTCTAAAATTAAAAAAAGAAAAGAAAAAAGAAAAGAAAAATACATTGGATCAAGAGCTACCCATGCTAGGCTATTCATCACCTAGAACCATAGGAGATAAATATAAGCAGTTTTTATAATTTTAATTTACTAATGCTTGGGGTGAATTATTATGCAGCAAATGATAACTCAAATGCCTTTCAGTGCTTAAAAATTTGTACTATCATAGCAACCTAAATTATGCAACATGGGCTTTCAGAGAGTTGGCAAATTGAAGTAAAAAGACCATTAAAGGAGTGGAAAAATAAAGGACATAAAAATGATTCTGAAAAGATAAATAAACGAGGGAGAAACCGCTGAGAGGCTTAAGAGAGGAAAATATTGGAAGGCTAGAGGAAGCTGGACTTTTTTTGTAATGGCAGAAATTTTGCCCCATTATCTTTTGAAGAAACGTTGAGAACAGGAAATGTTCCTAAAGAACTTGGTGAGTTAGTTAGGAAGATTTCCAGGAAGAATACCTGCAAGTGCCACCTGTCCTCCTCCAGGGCATGAGGGAAGGTGCAGAACTGAAAGAGCAGCTGAAGAATGGGCTGTGTAACGCAGCCAGAGAAGGGCCGACACAAAAATTAAAATTTCTCATTCCCAATCTCCTTAGAGCAGAATGGCTTGAGGCCACAATTAAATCCAAGGTTAGAATATTATAATTAAAAATATCAGAAGCATCTTGCATGATTTTTCATAGAACCGTTAACAAAGAGCTAAGGGTGTTAGGGGCAGGCCTAAGGGACCCACTCTGCTAAGTTACAAAGCTTCTGGAGTGTGGTCGACCAGCAACCTCACAGAGAGCTTAAAGTAGAGAAGGATGTATCCTAAAAATTGTGACCACAGCCTTTGTTTTCCAGGAGCACAGATTATATTCATATAATTCTTACAAATAATGCAAAAGTAAATTTTTCTGTCATTAGTTTTTGATAGAATTCTACTGGCTTACCATAAAATAGACGATAAAATATGAAAACAAGCCTATGGACCCTTGAGGTGATACACTGAAAAAGCTGGATGGAGAGACGACCTAACAGTGAAGACTGAATTTATGAGAAAGGAAAGGTGAATCAGAGGATGGAACTGAAGGCCAAGAGAGCAGAGCCCAAGGCCATGTAGCATCAGTGCCACGCAGCAGGACTGAGCCCTATCAGGGGGTTTACTATACATCCCCACCTATGTTTCAGAATATTTTTCTGGGTCACTAATTGCCATGTGAATCCTATTTCCCCCTTCTTTGAAAGGAAGTCAGTCCACATGTTTCTAAACACTGTGTGGTTGGTCATAGTAGGACAAATAATTTATCTCTTTAGTTCAGAGTTCTTTCTACAGAGAGGAAGTACACTCAGAATCCACATGCTGGGAATCCCACAGTGCATCTGGCCTGGGGCAGGAAATAGACAATATTCAGACACAGCTTGAGCTTGATTCCATCAAGGGATGCTGGTTTGAGGTGAGAATTCTTGTGAGTCATTGGGGATTTCTGGCATGTAGTGGATGTGTCAATAACTTGTGGCTAGAGGAGCAACACTGGCAGTTCCATAACATGGTCATGAATTCCACTGACAGTTGTTGCATGGGGAAGTGCCTCCCCTGTCATGTCCTGGTCCACACAGACTCATGCAGAAGGAACAGCAATGTGGGTGGAATTGAAATGTGGGGGAGAACAGAGGCTCACCCAGGACTGGAGACGTCTTCCTTCTCGTGGAACACAAGTGACTCTTTGTACTCAGCCAGCGTCCTGAGAGGAAGGTGGGGGCACATGTCCAGGGCGCGCACAGCTGATCTGATTGAGGACCACAGCTGAGATATCAGCGGCCGGCCGAAGTCCAGCAGCCCGCAAAGGGAAGAACTCAGCTTCCAGCCCCATCCAAATGCCACGCACTGCACCAGAGGGGCTGAACTCGGCGCTGAGGTGGCCCAACTCCAGAATGACAACAGATAAGAATGACAGTGTCTTCCGGGCTTTACTCATTAAGTCTTGGGCTGATTCATTATATTGCAACAGGAAATTATAATGTATTTAACTGTAAAAAATATATTTTCTCCTAAAATATCTATAATTTCATTTTTAAGCATAAATTAAACAATAGTAAAAACAAGGATTTATATATAATAAAAATTTACATATATGTTTTCTGACAAATATACTTGCATCTTATCTTTTATAGCTAAAACTAATCATATTAGGAAGACAGCATGTATAAGGAAGTCACTAAAAATAAAGGACATTCATTATTGTTAATTATTTAGATATAAATAAAACTTACACACAAAGTAGTGCTAAGATTGCACAAAATAAAACAAAAAGGGTTTCAATCTAATCTGACAGTAATTTGAAAATCCGGAAGGCAGGAGGCCTCTTTTAACCAAGCATTGCAATAGAGACCTTGCAAAAACTCAATGTTAATTAGTAGAATTTGATATTGGGGATTAATTAAACTCAGCTTCTTTATAAAATTCATAATGAATGTAATCTGGTTTATCTCACATTTTCCAGGTCTTGTAATTTTCAGAGAAACTCCAGTGCTGTTGCTGTTTGCCTAGATTGCTCTAATAAGTCAATTATAATTTCAAAAATGCCTTTTTTGAAATCATAAGTCTACATCATTTCTAATATGTGCCTACATTTTACTATTCTTTATAAAATTTATGTTCTAAACTTTAGAAATAATCATTTTGGGCCACAACAAGTACTTCTATAGGAGGAAGAAGATAGATCTGTGGCTAGAAATTGTTTGCAACCTTGAATCCATGTGCACGTTTGCTGAACTCTGTGATGGAACAGGCGATACTGTCTTGCCCACCTCCCATGAGAATTAAAAACAGCTGTGAGATTAGCCTGTGAACATGGTTTGAAATAAGTATGTATTCTTAACATGGGTATTCTGTAGCATACACTGTGCTAAGTGTTCGAGAGTCAATTCTCCTGCAGAGTGAAAAAGATTTTGACATAAGACACCTATGAGAAACATGGAATAAAATCACTCTCATGCTTATCATTCTACAGATATGGAAGGCCAAATTCAAATGGGATTATAATCTGTAACTCTCAGTTCCTAAGAGGACACCTTCAAAATCATTACCAAGAAAATAATTCTTCCATAGAATGACGGGGTGTGTTTTCATGTTAACAGCTCTGGTCCCATTGCAGTATCCCTGGATTAGATCCTAACATCACTTAGCCTTTCCCATCAGCAGAATGAATCAGAGGAAGTGCTGAGCTTTCAGGTTAAAGCACCAACAACAGCATGGCAGCCTTTGCTCAAATTCCTCAGTCCTCCCCTGAGAAAGGAGAGGCTCCGAAAAGTGATGGATCCCAGTGGCAAACATGCATCCTGTCAGGAGATGGCAGTAAAGGAGAGGAAGTCCAGGCTGCAGGGACTTTTCTCTATATTATGGCTCCTTTCACCTGTGAGTGAAACAGGTCTCCATTTTAATTCGAAAAACTTAACATATACATACATCTTTCCCGGTAGAATTGAAAAGTCATGGAAGCAGTGTATATTGCATATGGGGAAAAAGTCCTGTAGCTGTTAATGAGGACATGGGATGCAAGTTATACTAAGATGGGATGAACTCCCTGAACCTGCTCACAGACAAGCAGGTGAGAAGCAAAAAGAAAATGCAGCAACATTTAATGTATACTGGCCAGGTGGAAAGGATTCCTTGGAAGAGGACTGTATCCTAGGGGTAGGGAGGGAGCACTTGGATTATCACTTTTTAGATTATCACTAACATTGGCATTATTAATCACGACACAAAAACATCAAATACTTTAGCCAGGGAACTACTTATGTACTGCAAAAGGAAAAGGCATATACATACACATTCTAATTCCTGTAGTTTTCACTGCTTCCCAATTTGCTTTGTTTTCATTATCCATGCTGTGCAGAAGAGAAAATCGAAGCTAAGAAAAGTGAATAAATGTGCAAAGGTCCTATCAATAAGAAGCAGTGAAGCTGGCATTTGAACTATCCTCCTTCACCCACCACAGATGCCAGAATAAATACTGATAAGATCAGTCTGCACAAACAAGAGATTTCAAATGTCAAGCTCTTTCCAATAGAAACTGTTTCAGTTGCCAACTATGTAGGGCTGCTATGGGGAACTGCAACCTCAGATTTTGTTTTTTTTACCATATTGTCAAGATGTGTAAAGAATACACTTAGTAGACATAAGTCAAATGGGACAAATTAAAGAATGACTTATGACTCTAGCTGATTTGTGGGCCAGTTTTATTGATTGTGATTTGAATTGAGTCTTATCAACGCTCTATTTCTTTGTTGCCATAAGATAACCAGTGACTGAGCGTTCATTTTAACAGTGCTCTTTTTGAAACTTATATCGAATACAAACAATGTACTTTTAAGTAGATGGTATTCTGTTTAGATAAATCATTTCTCTAGTATAAAATATACAAGTTTCAAATAGTCTCTCTTAGGTTCATAGGCAACATTATTAATCTCTCCAAATTATTTTATTTATTTACATTTTTTGGTAAGGGACTCTCTTTGAGCATACCATTCTAGACAGCACAGCAAATTCATCAGAAAACCTGGACTTATAATGATTTTTCTTCTCTGTACAAACTATCCTGGAGAAGTCTTTGTGACATAGGAAGTCATTACTTTATCATTCATGCTTGGAATTTCCTGGATGAAAATGGTTTTACTCAGTAAATAATAATAATTGTGATATTGACTGAGTCAACAGGAATATAGAGAATTTTTCACTGTAAGAATTACCAAGGTGTCTACAACATTATGAGTATTGATTAATGAAATTGGTGATATAAGGATAGGTTCAATACATCACTTGTTTCGGTATGTCCTAAAATTTTTATATAACTTTAATATGCTCCATTCTGTAGTTCAGAAGTGTGGCATTTAGGTGGCATTGTAAAATAATTATATGATTGTCATTTAAAGGTGCACTAGAGGGATAACTTCATGAGTGAGAACGTCAGAAATTTTTCTATTACATCATAAATGAAAGCTGCAATTTAACGCATAGACTTTGCCGTGGTGCTGTTTTTATTCACGTGCTCAACAAATCTTGAGCTATGGTCAAAATAACTCAAGACTGATGACAAAGCAAAGAGTTTTGATCTCTTCAATTTTAAATAGAAAAATTGCCTTCTGTTCTATTGTAGTGAATCTGCAGTCACTAACTGAAAACAAAGGGTGGCATTTTTATGAGCACTGACAAGATAAATTTCTAGATCACCTAGAACAGCAGACATTCATTCAAAAACATAATTGCCTGTGTAATAGGAAGCAGCCATAGCAGGAAGACTAATTCAGAGAAAAATGTTTGCTTTGTTCACAGGTTTTGTCATCAACACTGGAGAAATTTCTGCGAGTGTGGAAATAGTTCCTGTGCCTGTTTTGAGTACGTTGTCAGCTCTCAGGCTCAGTCCCACGGTCTTTTGCCTTTTCTTCCATTATTAGGTTTGAACTTTGCAAACATTCCTCTTGTGTTTGTTGGCTTCATGTTTAGTTTTTTCAAGAGAGAGTATACAGCAAGAAAGGCTAGTCACGTCTTGGTTCCAACAGCTTGTTTTTCTTTCTTCTTTTTGCATGGAACCCCACAGCGTAGTGGCCCTGAAGAGGCAGCTAGAGTTTTCCTGGACCTGCTGTCACTTTCCTTCTTCACTTAGCAGGTCTTTTTGGGCACCATCTCCAAGTTGATGCTACCTGGCTGTTCATCCTTATGTACTGATGGCTCTGGGCTTACCTATATTCCCCACGAACCTACTGTAACACCATATGTAAATTTTGATTTAAAAGTGAACATATCATTACAGAAAAGTGCAAAGAATGACAGCAGTTGAGGTTGATATAACACAGGTTTAGAAGAATTCACAGTACACTACTGTACTGACAAATGCTCAGGACTTTGAGCATCTTCTAAGTGTGAGACATTGAGCAAGATTTTTTATTAATATAAAGATACAGGAGAGTGACTTCTTCTCTTGGGAGAACTTGAGACAGGAGATGCATCCTTGTTTTAAAAGTTAATGATTCACTGGGATGCCCTATGCAGTAGGAATAAGGAGAAGCAGGACTTTTGACTTGAGTACTCTAACCTAATGATATACAGCAAGAAACATAGATGTGAAAAATAAGGACAAATGTGACGTGTTCTCCAGAAAGCTTGCTGTGGGTAAGGTAGGTTTGTTGTCCATGCTTTGTACCAGAGTTGGTGTAAGACCTATTAAACAACAGAAATATGATCAATGCATTGCATAAATGTCAAAATGAAAACATACTCTTCTTGAAGGCTTACTGAATATTACCTATAGTATTGAGTGCACATCTCCTGAAAGAATGGTGAGTAATCATCAAAATTGTTTCACAAATTTAATGCTACATTTGTTTTCATATATTTAACCATTTGGAAGAGTAAATATTTGATGTTCATAAGACCTAAAGTACTTCTGAAGCATTAGAGAATTTACACACCATTAATGCAGAAATAGCTTCAAATTGGGAATTTTCTCTGAAATAAAATTCCATCAAAAATCATGTACCTGATGCTGTATGCTCAGATGGAAACTTAGCCTTTAACCTTTCACTTAAAATTTAGTTCTCACTTTTTGAGAAATATTTGCCTTGCTTTAAAGATTCTTGATTTTTTTTAAAAAAAATTGTTTTATTTCTATACATGTGACATGTCAAATTGTTCAGATGTTAAATTGGCATTGAATTTAATATTTCAGTCTTGTTTTCATCTATCACTTTTATCATTTAAGACTCAACAGTGTCTTTTCTTCTCTAGAAATCAACTTTGGGCAAGTGGATTTAACATTTCACATTTTCTATGACCATTTTTCTCACAGAATTTTTTTTTTATTTCATGAAAAGCTGAGAAAAGACCATTATTATTAGAACAGTTGGTGACCTTGGTGAGAATCTGAGTGATTTATATTAGTTGACACTGTGTTTCAGTATATCACAAGTGATTAAAAAATACGGTGGGGTTTTAGGCTGTTCAAGGTTATTAACATCCACAAAAATAAAGTGAATAAATTTCATCATCTATAGTAACAAAATTTTTTCTATTGAACTTTAAGTGTCCTCATAGAGTTAGATTTAGATATCCAGAGCCTATCTGGAAAATGTGTGGCATTATAGAAGTATCCAGATTAGAATGCAGGTATGTATAGATAAATTATATAATTTCTTTGAGTCTCAATTTTTTCAATTAATTGATTTAATGAGTAAAACTTTTAGCTTATGAAGTGGAATGAATGTTCATCAGTAGAAAAACTGTTGGGCTTATGATGTTGATGTTAGGCAGACAGAGTGATCAAAGTGCTTCCAGTCTCTTTATCCACTGATCTTCATTTGGGAAAAGATCACTTTAAGTATGAGATGCAGTCTAAGACCAAGGAACAGAATGAAGGCAGCTGTCTTGGGGATGAAGTTCAAAATATGTTTTCACCAACACTGCTCTGTTCCATGCTGTTATCATTGATTTGATTTTGGGAAAACAGGGATGAAAATTTCTTGAAATTACCTGGCAAGCTTTCTAATTACCTTGAATGATCATGTAATTTATAATTCTTTCCTTTGGATCACTTATGTTTTTTACAAACATGTGTAAATTCTACATGTTAGGCAGTACATTAGCCATCTGAATGTTCAAAGTCTAGGGCAAAGTTCAGATCTGCATGTAGAAAATTCCCCTGAAACACATTTGCTGCTAACTGAAAGGAATAATCTGTTGTGGGTCAGAGCGATGGTAATAATATAATATGCCAGAAATACAGGAAAGTGACATCACAAAAAGTTTCCAAGAGACATGAAAATTTGAACTGACTCATGAAAAGTGAGACATTTTCTGGAAAGTAAACATGGAAATGAAGGACGTAATAGTGAAAGGGAGCAGCCTAAGCATTGTCAGGAAGTCCCAAGAAAGCACGATGACTGGTGAGCAGAAAGGTATCCACACAACACTACGGAGTTTCCCAGAGCTCACTCTCCCCACTTTCAGAAGCAGTTCCTTCCCTCGTAGACTAACTTCTTGTGCCAGGCTCCCTCCCAGCGCTTTAAGGAATGAGACATTTCTGACTCACCTAGGACAAGTGGGCAATGTCGCCACTGAGCACAGGGTCGTTCCCTTCCTGTTCGAGGGTAGTGGTGATGTTATTGAACAGTGATGTGTATGGGACACAGCTTAGGAGGTTAGACTGTGACCATCTATGATGGGATTTAAATGTCAACATATGCAGGTTACCTTTTCCTTTGCTGCTAAAGATTGGAAAGTTAGAAACACATTTGCTCTGGCTACAAAATGAGGCCAAATCACCCCAGTAAAATAAACGAAGGTTCTCCTTATAGAAAATAGATACAAGTGGTTTTGGAAATGTGTAACTATTAGGTTCCATAACAAGCACAGCATCTAACAATTAAAGTTTGGTAAGGACCGTGGACCCCTCAAGACTTGTTATCTATCAGTCCACTATAGAAGCAAATCTCAGAAAAAATTCTGCAACACAAGCACAAAAATTTTCCTGAACAGGTTGGCACACATCAATTATTCTCCTTCTGTGAGTTTGATCTCCAGCCCTATCTTTCATGGGCATTACCAGAATTCATTCATTTCAAAGTCTACTCAGAGCAAAGTGCAGTGATATTCTAATAGTGAGATTCAGCTAAATACCTATGAATTATTGGTCAGTAGTTAAGAATAGATCATTCTTTATAGGACAGGCTATGGGAGGCCAGATTTGTTCACTGTGTTGACATAAATATAGGACTGTTGAGACCAGTTCCTATACTATTTGTTGAGTTACCAGTATTTTAAGCAATTTTATCTAGTTTGGGCTTATCACAAATTATCAGTTAATCAAACTACATGAAGTTCATTGTCCAATTTCACCCAATATGGCTCCAGTAAGATTAAGTTTAATAAGGTTTTACCAGACTATTTTAGGTGTCAAAATTTAGGCTGGATGTACTAGGCAAGAAAAGTACAAAGATTAAAATCTAAGGAATTGCATGGATATTATTCTGTAATTATTGCTGTAATTAAGAGTGATGCCACCTACTTTGTGTAGGCAATTTTTTGTTGTTGTTTTTGAGGCAGGGTCTCTCTGTGTAGCCCAGGTTGCCACTGAGCTCACTATATAGTCCAGGCTGGCCTCAAACTCATGATTGATCCTCCGGCCTCAGTCTCCCAAGTGATGAGATTAGAGGCATGCACTGCTACACCCAGCATATTTTTATATTTTCTTAAACATTCAGATTTCAAAAATTCTGTCCATTTTCTGAAAAAGAATTCCCTCCTTTGTGTTAGGAAATCTAATCATTAGAGCATTAAAATGTATTGTTAGGAAAATTCAACGACTATTTTCCAGAGAATGTGATATTAGAGCTGAATCTTGAAGAAATCTTGAGGCTTCTTGGATTTGAAAAAATGATGGGAAATAATATTTTGGGACTGGAAAGTTCTATGTGCAAAGAAACAAGGATATAATTTAAAAGTAATAAGTTAGTGTTGAGATATAAGTAGAGATTTAATAAGGAGGTTGGCAGAGCACTGTGTATGATTGATTCTAACATTTAACTGATAATTGGAGGTAGACCAGAAGCCCAGGGGGAAGTATGTGAAGAAAAGAATGGATCTCTAGAAGCCACATCAACTTCAAATATGGCCCACAGGTTGGCGGTGGTGGTAGTGGTTAGAAAAGGAGCCCTAGAAGGAAACATCTTCACATTGATAATTGTTATTGTCCCCTTTTTCTTCTCCTGGCTTTGACTCGTGTCTGCATAACACATCATCCTTTTCAGGTTTTTGTTTGTCTGTTTGCTTTTTTGTTTGTTTTAGAAGTATATGGGACAATTCAGTCTCAAATTCACCAGCCAAGTGAAGGGTCAGCAATCACTTTCTCTGTCACAGAGATCCAGTCAACTCAACACCACCGAGCTGCCTTGGTCCATTTGTTTTAAATAAATTGTACAGCACGTGTGAGACATGCTTTGAGCATCCGTGTATTTGCATCATTCAAGAACATAATGCAATGCTTTACTCCAAGTATACGAGGTGACTTATTGTTACACTCTGGACAGATGTGCACTTGAATCCCAATTTCATTGCCACTTTTAATTCTCTGAACTCAAATGTTTGCTTTGAAATATAGATCTCTTAATATTGCTTATTATGAGGATTATTAGGAGGGTAAAATTATATAAAGAAGTGATCATTACTCTGGCAGTTAGCATGAGTTTAGTAAATATTAATTGATAACATAAATACTGAGTTAATTTTCATAAAAGATCACATTCATTTGAAAATATCAAAATGATGGCTTATGATTGCTATTCTCTTTTTATTTGACTATAAAATTTATTTTATTTTCTTCAGAAAAAATAGAAACAGACTCTGTGAGGACATGAAGTGGAAAAGAAGGCATGAATTTTGTGTACTTGGCAACATGAAGTTTCCTTGAGTTTTAACAGTCAAGAGTTAGTTTATGGAAATGTTTGTTGGCATATATAATGCATGTGTTATTGTATAATGCTTATCCAATCACCTACTGGAGTTGATGAGAGTCCGGTTTTCCCTGTTATAGACTCCCTAGGTGGTAATTAGGTCCTTAGATAGCATTTCAAAACCTTAGGTCCTGCCAGAAGTGGCAGAGGAGAAAGGCCTCAATCTTTCTTTCTCTGTCTTTCTCATTGATTTTCATCAGACAGCTGCCTAGATGTGGAAGCTTTGTATTTTGGCTAATTTACATCATACAAAATGTGCAGAGAGATTTTCTAATGCATTCATCTTCTGAGAAAAAGTTGAGAGTATATCTCTACATCTTGCTACTCCTCCCTGAGAAATATTTCAATGCTAATAACTAAGCCTTGTATTTTGAAGTGAAGCCATCAGTGATTCAGTCCTATGTATTCTTTTGAGAATCACTTCCCTAGTAAGTCATCAGAACCCTTAGCTAATTATTCACTCTAGACTGTAGAAGCCATCACTGGTAAACACTTGGTGTCCATGGCTCCAGCTGTGCACTAGGAGAAGGGAGTGCCATCACGATCAGTGTCATACCATCACTGTCGTCCGCTAACATTTACTGCATCCCTATATGCCTCAGATCTATCCCGGAGTCCCAAAGTTTACACAGTAACTCCTGTCAAAAGTTGATGCTAATCATGTTCACAGATGAGGAAACTGAGTTCCTGCAGGGATAAAGGATTTGTCCACTGCCATAAAAAATAATTTTGCTGTAGGCTGAACTCAAGTTGTCCAAACACACTTATCCCATGATTCTTGTCACTTTCTGAAGCTGCCTGGGAAATCTTCTATTTGGGACACTAAGGGAGCCAGAGCAGGGTTACTGAAGACACATAGGAGAGAGGACTTCCAGAACTGCTTCAAAAGTGGCAAGAATGATGGGATAAGTATGTTTGAAGTGAGGGGAAGTATTTCAAGAATTAATAATGGTAGTGTGTCTTTTACTGTAATAAATTTTCATTTAAATTTAACCATTCATCATATTTTTTAGTTATACCTCACATGTCATCAAGTGAATAATTAAAGACATTAAACCCATTCTGTCAATTGCTAAAGGTAGATACAGCTATTCATTAAAGTGATAAGTACAAAACTCAATCAGTCACAGTTATTGCAGTTATAAAAAAAAGTCTGGGGTCAACTGAACCTGACCACCTATTTTGCAGGAAGAAGGAAGGAGTGCGGAAGAGATATGCACTCCCTTGTCCAGCAGAATCACAGAACTGGAAGATGACAGAGAGCGGGAAGTAGCCTCTGTTCACATGACTGAGCCTCCTGCGTTTGCTAACTGGCTCCTACTTTCTCATAGAAACTGGGAACCGCAACACTTCCCTCAGGCGTTGGCTCAAACAAACTGAATTCTTTTGGGAAGTTTGAGATTTCCCAAGGATTATAAACACCATCTAGGGACATAGCCTCAGGTTGTAACAAATTATACCAGTCTAGTGAATATCCTCATCATTTAGTACAGGGGATTGACACCCCCACTAGGGGCAAAGTTTGCAGTTTTTGTAGGCTGAAGTTGAGGCTTAGGAAAGAAAGGAGTTTGCTTTGGATTCAACAGAACTTGACTGAGATTTTCTTCTGACATTGCAGTCCTTAGGGTAATGAGAAAGTAAATGTCATTAGTAACAGAAGCAGCATTTGTTAGGCAGCAGATAGGACTTCCTGTCTGTTAGCTTTGCATCACTGTAAAAAAATACCTGAAGTAATCAACTGAAAAGAAGAAAAGATTTATTTTAGCTCAGAATTTCAGAGGTCTCAGTTGTATTGATCTGGCCATTGTCACTCTGGAGCTGGGGTGAGACAGAACGTTATGGTAGGGATCACACCACAGGGCAAAGCTATTCACATCATGGTGGCTGGAAAGTGAAGAAACAGGAGAGGCAGGGCCCTAATATTCCTCTCAATAGCAAACCCACGATAGCCTCACCTTCTTCTGCGGGGAGTCTCCCAAAGTTCTCTCCATGTTCTGAGACTGCCACAGGTTGTGCCAGGTCCTCAACGTATTGGCCCTTGAGAGACATTTAAGATCAAAAGTATAGTACTGCCAAGTAAGGATGGTGTCCAGGGCAGAACGGAGAGGCACAATTAAAACAACCCTTCATGGCTATCTTCTTAATAATAGACACATCAGCAACTTTTTCATTGTACTTTTCCTGAAACATTGGATATTTGAGTTATAACATGAGGAAGACTCCATCATACTCCTGGGTTCAAAGTTTAGTTACGTATGATTACATTGGTAGTTAGTCCTGTCACAATGTAACATAGTAACAATGTAACAATGTAACACTGTTACATTTAATTTCTCTGGTGTATAGTTTTATTGGTTGTAAAATAGGACTGATTGTCATATTTATGTTTTACAAAGCATCAAGTCAGGACATGCCTGATATAGGAGGACTAGAATTCAAAACGAGGCTGGGCAATTTTGTTGTAGAAAAATAAAAGTAGAAAATAGAAGTATCCAAGAAAAAGAAGAAAAAGCTCCAAAGAGCACCCCAGGAAGATTAGAATGGACATTTCCCTGGGAGGGAGGGGTGGGATGTGCCCCAAGGAAACATTTCCCATCCTGAATCCCCAATCAATAAAAACAAATCACACACACACACACACACACACAAAAGAAAATAGAAGTAGCTCAGTGGTAAGCACTTGTCAAGCACAGGCAAACACAGGGTTCCATACCCAGTACTAAAAAAATAATGCGTATACACACACACACACACACACAGTATTTGAGATTGAAGAAGGCTGATATATTTATCACAGGCTCACAAAAGGTCCATGAGATATTAGAATCATTGAGAATCGGATCAAATAGTAAATAACACAGGTGATGTCTATCTGTGCTCCAATAGCATAAAAATAAAATATATATTAAGAAATGCACAGATTTGTAGATAAAATAAGGAATAATATATGACCATCATTTTGTATACAATTTAAACAAAAACAGAGATGAGAATTCTCCTTTTCTGTCTAGATATTCTCCTTGTTACTCACAATTTCTAGTTGAGAATGGCAGAATTCAAAATGCCAAATGAGTCAAGTGTATTTAAATTCTGAATTTGGCAAAAACTACAGAAATTTGTTTCTCATATGAGTCTAAGTCTCTTAAAAGTATGCATTTCTTTGAAGTACTGCTTGAGGTTTAAAGAGAAAAATCAACGCTGAAAATCTAGTTGATATGCAAAATCTCCACTTAAAGCAGTTAAGCCAGAATAACAAGCATGTGTCGATGTGTATATCCTTTCCCATCCTCAAACTACTTTGTTTAATTTAGATTTTATTACAGTTTGTATAAAAGATTCCTTGCATTGTGTGTTCAGAGAGATTCAAATAAAAATTAAGTGATCGTTGATTGGTCTGTTTGTGTGTTACAATCACAGGTTTGCTATTAGACAAAAGTTTATGTATTATTTCATTTCAATACTCTAAGCTTAAGGTTGACAAAAGTAATAATTTAGATAATTTATGTTAGAGGCTTCAATATCATCAATTAACAGTCTTAAAACATTTTTCTTCAAAATTGCATGGGCCACTGGAAATATCAATGATGTCTATCTGTGGCTTTTATCTTGAAATGTGATATTTTATTCCCTATATCTTTCAGTTTTGTCTGGAATTATTTACCAAAAGTAGTTTTAAGAATATAAATTAAATAGGAAAAAAGACAATGGATATGCCAAAAATCATCATATAAATCTAAATTGTCAGTCTTTATTCTAGCCTACATCCTATAACATGAGGACTTGAGTAATATTTAGTTTAATATTTTCTTTGCTTAGAAATTCTATTATTTTAAATTAATGTGTTTAAATGTTAAATTATAGAAGTAGCTTCTGTCATTCTAAAATATTCCTTTTTCAGTGACTAGTTCCAAAGTCAAGAGCTAGACAGTTTATATGGACAGTTATGTGGACTGTAGATTAACTGTATAAACCAAGGTCCACAAATGTCAACCTTCTAAAGATTCTATGAAAATCTAGTTTGTCTCCTTCCATAGAGCATCCTTTGTTATAAAAGGAGGTGCATGTGGGTATAATCACATGCAGCAAAGAAAAAGATTTTTAGTTTATTTTGCATATAGTCTAATTAAACTTGTTAGTTAAAAACTGAATCTCACTGGCACGTTCCAGTCCAAAAGAGGAAATATAATAAAAGCATAAATCATTCGTATGACCATGAACTTTTTAAACATTCTTGAAAGTAAGGCATCTCTTTCAACAATAAAAATTGTTAAGTAAATATTTACATAATGTGTTTTCAATGTTCAATATCTTATCAATGGGTATGGGAAAAATCAACTTTGATGTGGTTAAGTCATCAATTTAACACTAAGTCATTGACTTAAAACTAAGCTACTCTAAAAATGCAAGCTGTCAATGTCTGTGCAAAGTAGTTTTTATTTCAATTCTCAGTTTTAGACATTGAACACAGTTACATATTCACTCATTCTTTTATTCAACTTTCACTACTTTTCATATTGCACAGGCAAAACATTGTTCAAGTTGTCCAGAAGTGAACAAAGCCAGCTACGTCCTTGAGACTTGTGAGGCTTGTATACTGAGATAAATCAAGTCCTAAAAATAAATATAAAAATGTGAATTACAAGTATATTACAAAATGAGAGATGAGATTAAGAAAATAAAAGTTAGGACTTTTAATTTAATTTAAATAAATGTAAATTTATTTGAAGTTAGTTTATTTTTATTCTTAAACACTCACAGAGACATTAGTTATTTACTTGATAATGAGCTCCTTTCATAAATGGAAAAGTACATTGCAATTGTCAAGGAATCTTCTTTTATAACTTACAGGTGCCACAACTGGTTTTCAAGGAGAGGTTGACCAGATGCCCTGAGAGTTCACTAAGCATCTAACATGTCATTCATTTGGCCTCACATCCATTTACCCTTGCTAAGCTCTGTCTGTGACACCGAGTGCAGAAGTCAGGGTGTCCTGTGTCCTCATGAATTCCTAACTTCCTGTAACTGGTTTTGTGCCTATGCTTTGTGCTGGGTTCTTTCATGTCCACGCGTCTCTAAACACCTCCCAGAGTGCAGCTTTGTGCAAGAGCAGGTGTTTAGTAAATGTGAGGCCCTGTGTTCAATTATCAGCACCAAAAACTAAGACAAGGAACTGGATCACTCCTCGGTCCTGGATTTGCAGCTCACTGTAAAACTGGGTGAGCTCCTGTCTGGCTTCTTTCATGAACAGTGCCTCAGGTTAGATGTCACATCTAAGAGAGACTTTCTCATGCTCTGTTGGAATTATCTGCTCTCTCTCCATTTCTGTCACAATGCTAAGTGTTTTGGTTTCTTTGTAGCACAAAAGTTAAATAATTACTTTGCGTGTCTCTTTTTTATTACCCTGTCTTTGGGTTTGAGATCATTCCAGAGCTTGTCTCCAGTCTGCCTTACTGAGGGCTCCAACCACAGCCCCAGAACAAGGGTAGATAATAAATATTTGTTGAATGAGTGATGAGGAGTCCAAATTACCCTTAGTTGAGTAATCAAGGTCAGAGTATGTTTGGCTCCAGTTTACTATTGTTGTTTTAATTATTAGTCCTAGAATAAATAGAATTTTAAAACTTTGATTCAGTCCATGAAATAAAACATTTAGAGTATAATTTAAAATAATCTGAAAGTTAAGGAGTTTGAATGCTTATTCTGATACAGATGAAGTTGTTTAATCTTTCTATGATCATGAGCAAAGCAATTTAACCTTTAATGTCTCAATTTTTCATCTGTAAAACATGGATAATCATCAATTGTCTAGAAAATGATTTTGTAAGAGCCAATTCTCTGAAAAGCATATAATATAAAGCATAACATAATATTTTTAAAGAAATTTTTATAAAGTGGTTCAAATTCTCAATATTATGATTGTATTGTGCAAGTGATAAAAAATGAAAAGAAGAAAACCTATTGAATGTATAGTTAGGCTGAGGCTAAACGTGTCACTGATTGCATTTTCAGCAAAAACAGCAGTTCTCTGGCTGGGATAAGTGTTCTAAGAACCCCATTTGGGATGCTGGATTACCAAAAACAAAATGTTAAGTAGAGATGCAGACTTCTCAAAGCTGCTGAATATGGGCCTGGTGAAATCTGTTTGCTAGAGACTGTGGAGAGGGCCTACAGTGTAGTATTTTCTGATGTTTCTCACTTGTGTAACCATCTGAGGGAAATTTTTTCATTGAAAAAATCTTTTTTGCTGAGTTATGATACCTCAGAAATGGATTCTTTAAGTATACTTTCCCTGTTTTATTCTTTATTTCTTAATGAAATCATTTTAACTGTTAAGGAAATAAAGTGAGTCCATTACTCAATCATTGGTCCCAAAGCTGACACTGAACCAGGTCTCTCTTGCAAGAGGGTTGTTCTTTAAAGCCAGTGCTCCTGTCCACAGACCTCAGCTGGGCCATCATGTGCTGTCCTAAAAGTGGAGGTCAGAGTCACTGTCATTATCACAACATGGAAGCCAGAAAGTACTTCAAAAACTCTGAACATTTCTCCAGAATTGAGAAAACAAAATGTTCGACAGGAAGAAAATGGATGTGAGCGATGAAAACTAAGATCTCGCAATGGTAACAATATGTGCAGAAATAATTCTCTTCCTCTGATATCTTGCCTTAAATTTTCTGGTTCATTTATTATATCATTAAACATCAAGGTGAGTGTTCTGACTTAGACAGGGAGATAGTTTGTCCCTAGATTCAGAAGGAAAATATCTCTCTTACTTATTCTTATATTCCCATTTTGGTGATTTCTTCTGGAATCTTAAGCATTTCTCTGGAATTTTTACTCTAATTCTCTTATAAAACCTAATCAACCTTACAGAAGTTATAATTAGCCACAAATTGCTAATGGAAGTCATTGCTCCACTTGCTCCTAAACAGATGTTTTTTAGCTTTAGAGAAAATATAATATGTACAAATTGGTCATCTGATAAGGGGCTTGGGTCCAGAATATAGAAAAATACTTTTAAGACTCAATAGCAATATGATAAGTCATCTGAGTAAAAATGGACAATTTATCTGAACAAACATTTCTCCAGGTAGTTAAAGAAGTAACTAATAAGCACCTGAGAAAGATGCTCAAAATCCTTAGTTATTATAGAAATTATACCATTCAGACACACTAAAAATACTGAATTGAAGGTTTTCAAATTTCATCTTTGTTTAACATTCAAATGTATTCATACTTGCATTTAATACCCCATGGGATGTGCTACCAACTTAAATCTCCAGACTTGGGTTCTATGGTCACCACCATTACTTAGAAAAATCCTCGATGTGTCTCCTGCCAGCCCCAGCAGCAGTTCCATCTTTAACAAGCCCTCGGGTGCTGCCATTGCAGATGGTCCATGCAGAATTATCCCTGGGTGTTGCCTTGTGTTCAGTAGCTATGAAAAATCTCACTTGAGAAAGTGGGGTATTAGCTGACAAGATGCTACCAGCCTGCATACAGATCTATTCTCTTCTCTCTTCATTTTTTAAAGAAGAAAATGAAATGCCTCTTTTCTTTCTACACCATCTACCCACATTTTCTGTACCTTGCAAGTGCAGATCCACTCCTTCATGCTTATTTCTGGGATTCACAGGAAGAGCAGGAATTCTCCCTTCCCTAGACCACACCAGTATTATTATTATCCCATCTTTTTGATAATAGTCATTCAAAATAAGATGAGAGAGTATATCATCACCTGGACTTTGATTTATCTTTCCCTAGAACTCCCACAGACACATATATTGTATAGCCATTATGAAGAATAGCATGGACCATCTTTAAAAAATTAAAAATAAATGTGTCACAGGATCCAACTGTCCCACCTGTGGGTAAGAATACAGAGGAAATAATATTAACATCTCAAAGAGAAACTTAGATGTCCATGATCTGTAACAATATTCCCAATAACTGGGACATAGAATTACCCTTAGGTCTCTGTCAACCAATGGATATATTTATGGCTTTCTCTGTCTTGCTTTGGAATGAACAATTTATTTAAGAAACTACTTTACTGGTGCATGAGATTTAAAAAGCACACTTGAGTGTGTCTCATAATTGAGGAGGGATCATACTTTCTTGTCCCTTCTGCAGCACATATACTCAGAATTCCTGAGGAGAGGAATCTTATACCACGGACTGCTCTCATTGTCACCCTATACCACAATTACTGCTTCAGTTCACTTATTTCATATTTTATTTCTCTTTTCTTCTACAAGCAATACTCATCCTTCAAAACTTTAAAATATATTTATATCATTTGAATACTGTGAGAGAAACTAAACACCTTTTTTATTAATTTAAATGCCATATCTATCTGTAAACCATCCTTTGTAGTATTCTGCATTTTAATAATTGTGTTTCTGATCTTCTTCCTTTAATGCTATAAGGTCTTGTTAGGCTAGTGATACTATCATCTTGTGATTGATATATACGTTAAATATTTCCTCAAATTTTGTCAACATTTTGACATTATCTACAGTATTTCTTACCTTCTAAACTATTGTGATGTAGTTGAATTTATTACATATTACATACTATATTTTTGAATCATATTCAGAATTTTTTTCTTGTCAGATTATTAGAGTAACCATATACTTTCCTAATATTTGTACAGCTTATTTTATTTTATATCTCTAATACATGCCAGCTTTACTTTTTTGTATTGCACAATACAATTGTTCAATTTTATCTCTCCAAATTTATATCAAGATGCATGTCATGAGTCACTAGGAAAGTCATTTTTCCTCAGCAATTTTAGGTGCTTTTGTATTCTACATTTCCACAGGTACTTCAATGCATTCCTGAACTTTTTCTTTTGTTCTAGGTTTCATCTATTTATCCATATTCCAGGTACAAAAGCGAATTTGTCTTTATCAGTGCTATTAGTAGTGTAATCATTTTTATTTTAACTACTTTTATTTATATCAAATATCCAAGCATAAAGAGAGAGCCTGTTGGCAAACTTAGGAAATAACATTTATAAAAATAAGTTTTTTAAAAATTCAAATTAATCTTAGCCTTTGTCAGTTAACAGCTCCCTGTGTGCTATCTGAGGAGGCTGAAAACAGAGCAGAGCCATTGAAGAGAGTTATTGCTTAATTCAGTTAGAAGCTTCAGGATACTTAAGAATCATTTAAAAGCCTAACATTTTCCAAGCTGGTCTCCTTCAAGTTATTTATGTATTTATTGCCAATGAGAAGGGTATTTGTGACTTTTGATGCTATTTGACTAGCTCTTTGATACACGTAACTTGAATAGAGAATAAAACGTTGAGAGTACCTGTAAAAATTATGTCAAATGCTACTTCAAGGTCAAAAGAATTAGAATTTTTCACAAAGGAATTTTTCACAGTGTAGGTTAGGGTGGAGAAATTTCTCCTCCATCTTCTTAGGGTGCCCCCTCACTCTGAGAACTGCACCAATCTAGAAGAGAATAAAAGAACAGGGAAGATCTGGGGATTTAGCTCAGTGGTTCCACCACCTGTCTCACAAGTGCAAGGTCCTGAGTTCAATCCCCGGTCCAAAAAATAAAGAGCAGGGGAACAGCAAGAGACAGGTTTGAAATGGCATAGGACCCCTCATCAGCAAAGGAGGACCTGCTGGAGCCTGGGGCTGGTACTCCATATTCTGAATTGAGGCTGAGTATCAAACTGTTAAATTGTGATTAAATTATGTGGGAAGCATAAAGATAAAAGATTTTTATAACAATTTTTTTTGCAGAATTCTGTTGGGGTCATTTCGAATCTTTGAGGATAAAGATACTGCTTCTTCTTTTCTTTATCTTAGGTTTATTAGTGTATTTTTGCAGTACACAATGACTTTCATCATGGGGGGTTGGTACACGTACACAGCACACTTCAATACTTTTTATTTCCCCTTCTCCCCTTCCTTTTCCACCCCTCCATTGCTTGGTTCCCCTTGGCATCTGTAAAAGATCTATCTCCTTGTTTCCTATTGTTGTTCATCTTGCTCTTTAAATTATTTGTACATTGGATTTTTCATATAAGACAAACCATGCAGTATTTAAGCTTGTGTGTTTGACTCATTACACTTAACATTATGGTCTCAAAGTGCATCCATTTTTCTACAGATGACTCTAGTTTATTCTTCTTTATGGTAGAGTAATACTCCATTGTGTATAAATACCATATTTGTTTATCCATTCATCTGCTGATGAACATGTAGGCCACTTTCAAGATTTCACTTCTATGATTTGTGCTGCTATAAACATGGGTGTGCATGTGTCACATACTTCTCCATTCTAGAATCCACAAAGTGTCCCTCACATGGGGGTTTCATTAGCTTTCCAGAAACTATGAATGTCAACATGATCTTCTTGCATCTGGTGTTTTCCAAGTGTTTTAATGTAAACAGCAAATATACCAGAATAACAAACTTATTTGCTTGTAGTTTCTTATTGGTAAATGTTTGTGAGACGTTATAATTACATCTATGTTGCTGAGTTGGTGCATATCTATTATATGTGCATATCTATTATAACATAAATATTTTCGATCCTCTTTCACCCCTGGTATTCCTCTCTTCTCCTCGCCCCCCTTCCCGATCTCCAAAATGTCTATTTGAGAGTTTGCTACCATTTCTCCTTTATTTTACTCTTTCATTGACTTTTACTTTGGGTTTCTTATATAAGAGAAAACATGAGACATTTAACTTTTTATGTCTGATTTATTTCACTTAATATTGAGTTCAAGATCCATCTGTTTTCCTGTAACTAACACGAACTTGTTCTCCTTTGTGGCTAAATGAAATTCTATGAAAAATGTATCACAAATTCTTTATCCATTCTTCTGTTTGGGACATCTGAGGAGGTCCTAAAGCTTAGCTATTGTGAATTGCCCTGAGGTAAGCATGGGTAGGCCTGCATCTCTGTAGTATGATGACTTTTAACCTCCTTTGGGAATATGCCCAGAAGACATATGATTGAGTCAAACTGATTTTCTATTTCTAGTTATTTGAAGAAACCCCACACTCGTTTCCATAATGGTTGCTTTAGTTTCCATTCCCGCCAGCAGTGTAGAAGCTGTCTTTTCCTCCACAATCACAGCCAGCATCAGGAGTTTTCTGTGTTCTTGATGATAGCCAAGGAATAGCATATTTTAAACCCTTACACATCTATCTTGATGAATCAATCTATGGTCCTGAGTTATATTACTTCCACATTATTTCCCAAGACACAATCACTTAGTTGAAATAGTTTGCTTTTTTATGAGCTCAGATTTATTTTTGTTTTTTGTTTCTGCGAATTTCAGGAAACTAGAATGTCTGTCAGATTCAGTTTCATTGTCTTTATAGTCTATGTTATCTATTTACATTAGTAATACTATGAGAGTAGAAAAAAGAAAATAATAAGAACTACGGATATTTGTTCAGCTCTGCACAATATTCTGCCATACCATGAACTAGAATGATGGATACCAGAGTTGGCTCCAAGATACTGTTCATCAATACTTGCAGGATTCCTTCCTATAGAGGTTTTTCTGAAGATCATAAGAGGCTGGGTATTAAGAATTGAGTGCATTACCTTAGGTTGTAAGCTTAGCGCAAAGGTCAGAAAAGTGTAGCCAATCCATCCCTTTGCCTGTTTCTGTGTGTACAGTTTCAATGAAATACATTAAAACCAGTTAGCCTTTGTTGACCAGCTACCCAGGGCGGCTTTGTTCTATAGAAGTTGAGCAGGTACGACAGAAACCCTGTGGCCTTCAGAGTCTAAAGTGCATACCACTGAGTCTTGTACCCCGACTCAGAAGATAATGAGTACAACCAGTTGCCAGCCATATGAAATGATACTTTATTTTGTTATCTCTGCATGTAACAAAAGTCTCCTTAAAGCCTATTGGTTTAAAACAGCGATTTAGTTTGGCTCCTTCAGGAATATGGCCCGGCATCATTGCTAGTTTCTCCCGGGTCCCCTAATTGAGTCATACTCTGTTTGATAACAGCTCAGCTAGAAAAGTCCGAAGTGGCCTTGTACACACTGACATCGGTCCTGACTTTCCTACAGGGGGCCTCAGTTCTCCTCTGAGTAGCTGACTGCTCATATGAACATCTGCCTTCTTTATGTAACCAGTTCAGAGCTTCAAAGGAGGAAAGAAGGCAGAGACTGCTTGAAACGTTACGGTAGTGTCTGTGAACTCCACCAGGGAGAAGCCGAAATGTATTTGTGTCTTATCACTGGCAATATTGGCGTCGTTATTTTAAATATGTAGAAATGAGAGTAGAATAAATACAACTCTGGATGAAAAAGGAGTGTCTGAAGAGGTCAAGTTCATCCATGCCAATTGATACCCGTGATAGCAAATTCCTAGACACGCTGTCTGAGTACTGGGGACAAAGTTTATGACAAAAACTGCTCATGTGCATGCTCTGTCTTCTTTTCCCGGTGTTGATCAGTTTAGCATTGGGTTGAGCGTGGTTATCTGGTTCACATGCAACCAGGAGAGGACACGGCTGCCTGCCGGTGTGCAAGATCTGCATCAACACCCAGGGGGCCAGGGCTCTCAGTGGGCAGCTCAGTCAGGGAGGAATTCCCAACCCTAGACTGATTTCCTCAGAGTCAACCATCTGCTAGACACACGTTAGCTTTCTGACTCCCCACCTTCGAAAGGCTAAAACGTTTCTTTTGAAGCCAGTGATTTGTACATGATTGTAATGCTGATTTTAAAGTTTTCATGGAGATAAACTCTGCACTAAACTAACAATCATGGTTGCTTCTCTTCCATCAATGGTTTTGAGAGAAAAAGCCTAAATATTTTAGAAGTCAAATATATTGCATCCTTCTCTCCCTAACTAGGACGCTCTTTAGAGATTAAAATAAAATAAATGCATGTAGAAAGGAGAGAAAGCAGGTCTAGAGAAACAAATTATATACAGGAGCCAGATAACAGTTTATTTTAGGAAACAGCCAAATTAAGACAAATGGTATTGCCCTCTCTGTCTAAACTTTCAAATTTATAATTATTTTTGGAATCAGTATTTGGCATAGGAGAGATTTTCTATATCTATTAATTGTATGGCACTGAATATTTCAGAGTAGCTGGAAAGAAAAGAGGATTTTGAATTTTTTTCAATCCCACTTGAAAAATGATAACCATTCAGTTTTTAAAATGAAAATTGGAGTTAATTTTATTGCATCTTGGCATCATTCAGAATCCTTTCCGTATGATGCATTTTACTGTTTTGCTCCTTTAAATTATTCTCTGTGTTTTCCACATAACATCCTGACACATGATAAATTTTAGCATAGAAAAGCTCTTTGCAAGGAACTTATAAATATTAAGCAAAACTAAGATTTTAGGATGAGAGAAAATTAAGTAACCCTGTATAGAGATGATATGATCACATACATAGAATAACCTAAAGACTATACCAAAAGTCAATTAGAACTGATAAATGGATTCATTAAAACTGGAGGAATACAAGATTAATATCCAAAAAGCAGTAGAATTTTTATACATCGTAATTAACTTAGAGCGATATAATAAAAACAATCCTATTCACAACAGATACAAAAATACTTTAATCAAAGAACTGCAGGGCCAGGGATTTAGCTCAGTGGTTTCGCCGCCTGCTGCACAAGTGCAAGGACCCAAGTTTGATCCCTGGTACCAAAAAAAAAAAAAAAAAAAGAACTAAAAGACTTCTTTGGTGAAAATCATAAATCACTAATGAAAGAAATTGAAGAAGGAAGAAAAAATAGGAAAGCCTGCTATTTTTTTTTCATTTTGGAGAATTAATACTGTTAAAATGTCCACACTACTGAAAGCAATTTATGGATTCAATGCAATCCCCATAAGATTAACAATGACATTCTTTATAGAATTAGATAAACAATCCTAAAATTGAAATACTGTAGTAACATGAAAAAATCAAATAGCCAAAGTAGTCATATACAAAATGACCAAAGCCAGAGGCAGCACAATACTTAGTTTCCAAACCTACTATGGAGTCTTACTAAGCAAAATTAGAGTACTGGCATTGAAAAGAAAAAAGAAAAAAGATGCACCAGCCAGAGGAAAAGAATAAAGAAAATAACTCACACATCCAGAACCAACTGATTCTCAAAAAAAAAAAAAGTCAAAAAATACATTGAAGTTAATACATCCTCGTTCTGGGAAAATCAGATACTAATATGTATGTAGAAACTTGACTGCTCTCTCTCCCTGTTCAAAAATTAACTCAAAATAAATGAAAAACCTAAATACAAGAACTGAAACTATGAAACTTCAGAAAAAATCATAAGAGAAATGCTTCAAGATGTTGGTGTAGTTGATGATTTTTGGATATGACACCAAAAGCACTGGAAAAAAAGCAAAAATAGACAAATGAGATTTCATTACCTCTGCATAGTAAAAGAAACCATTCAAGTGAAGAGATAATCTACAGAATGAATTAAAAAATTTGACAACTTACACCCAACAAAAGGTTCATATCCAGAGAGATGATATAAGAAACTAAAACAAATTTAGCAAAAAACACAACCTCTATTTTTAAGATGAGAAATTATCTGAATTGATACTTCTCAGATAATAAATATGATTGACAAACATGAAAAATGCTCAATATCTTAGTCATAAAGGAAACTCAAATCAGTACTTCAGAGAGATGTCATCTCACTCCATTTAGAATGGCTCTTATAAAACAAACAATAGGAAAAAAACAACACATGCTGACAAAGAGGTGGATGGAAATCTACACTGAGTAGGAATGTAAATTAACACAGCCTTAATGAGGATAGGATGAAGATTCTTCAGGAAACTAAAAATTGGCTTACTAAATAGCCAGTTATCCTGTTACTGGTATATATGCAAAGGATTAAAGTCAGCATGTCCATGAGACACCTCAACACCCATTTTTATTATAAAATCATACACAATGGGTGTCTTAGCTATTTTTTAAATTTTTTTTCCCGTTAAGTTCATTGGTACATTTTCAGTATAAAATACAGTTACATTCATCATTGGGATCTTGTACCTTTACATGAGTATCTTGGTTCTTATATTTTTCCCCTTCCCTTGGCCTCCCTTCATCCCCTCCACCCTTACCTATTTGCAAAGACCTTGTTTCCATTTTTTTTCTCTTCTCATATTTTTTCCTTTCCCTTTTTTCCCTTCCCCTACCCCTCCCAATTGCCCTGCTCTTTTAGACCTTTTCTTCCTGTTACACAATATCAGTTATACATTTTTTAATTTACAATATTAAGATCTAGGAGACATTACCACAGATTTTACAGAATTTAAAAGGATATAGAAAGCATATTACAAAAATCTTTTTGGAAATAAATTTGACAACTTCTAAGAAGTACCTTGGAAGACAAATTAAGGAAACTAACTCTGGAGGAAATATAAAATTTGAATAGCACCTATTAAAGAAAGTATATTCCTAGCTTGAAAACTTACCTATATGACAACGCAGGCTCATAAACATTTTAACTGATAAATTATATCAAACAAAGCAGAAAAAAAAGAAACACTTCTCTCCTCATTTTAGGAACTCAACATCGTGCTAATCCTAAAACTGGATAAAGATAATAGAAGAAAAAAGTATGAACATAGATAGAAATTTGTTGAACAAAACAAACTATTAGAAGTCAAATCTGGCAGGATGTAGAAAGTGGTTTTTTTATAGGGATGGCGGTGTTGGTTCAGCATTGGAAGATCCACCCCCAAAAGTCATCATTTTAACAGAGGAAAGGAAAAAGCCATATGATCCTGTCACTAGTTGGAGAAAAAGTATTGGACTAAATTCTACAGCTGTTCATGGTAAAAGCTATCAGGAGACTAGAAGTAGAACAGAACCTTCTCAACAGATTAAAGACATGTACTCCATACTTCCAGCAAGAACGCCTTATATAAATGGAGAAGATACAATGCTTTCTCCTTAAGGTGGGGAACAAGGGCAGATATGCTTACTCTTTATCTGTCCATTAAAGTTTGAAACCTAGGCCCCACCAAAATAGTCTGGCAATAAAATGACACAACTAGGATAGGATTGGCACAGCAGAAGCAAAATCTTTATATGTAGATAAAATGATCATCTACAGAGAAAATACTGAGAAATCTCTAGGAGCCCCTAGAACTTGTACTTGAATTTAGCAGGATTAGAAAACACAAGGTATATATAAAAATTCAGGTCTGTGTATACTTGCTATAAATGAAGAATTAGATATTGAAATTTAAAAGTTATGTAGGAGTACAAAGGTCCTAGAAAAGTTAAAAACAAAAAAACAAAAACAGTGTTGGAAGACATTTAGTACCTAATTTTAAGACTTCTTCTAAAGCTACAGTAATCAAGGCAGTGCTGGTGTAAGAAAGACATATAGATCTTTGGAATAAAACAGAGAATCTAGAAATAGAACCACACATATATGGTCCACTGAGTTTTGAAAGATTATTTAACATTACCATTTTATAGAATATAAACTCAATTCAAGAGCTGAGGAAGAGATAGTGTTTGCAGCAAATGGCACTAGAACACCTGGTATCCGTATATAAAAAATTAACCTCAACCCTTTTTTTCACACATGAATATAACTTGAAGGGATCTATGAACCTAAATAAGAAAGCCTAAAAGTATGAAACTTTAAGAAGAAATTAAAAGGGAAAATATTTACGACTTCAGGGTAAGCAAGAACTACCTAGGATACAAAAGACATGATGTATAAAAGAAAAAAATTGATAAATGAGATTCCATCAATATTTAGAACTTTAAATGACATCATTAAAATGAAAAGTAGTCCTTAAACAGACCATATTTACAATACATATAACCTATGACCAGAATATATAAAGAACTCTTACAGTTAAGTAATAGACAACCCAATTAAAATGTAGATGTAAGAAGATGATAAATAGCCAGTATAGCACAAGGAATGGTGTGCAACTCTAGAATCAGAAAAATACTAATCAGTACAATAATAAGATTGAATTATACACTCATTAGGGAGATGAAGTTCAAAGTTTTAAAAGCCTTGTCATGACTTTTTCTTTTTTTTGGATTCTCCTCCTTTGCATTTAATTTGTCATGCCCAGTAGATTCATTCTGCTGGGTTTCCTGGGGTTGTGATCCTCATTGTCTTTTCCTACGGTATTGTCTAAAATTTTTTGGAGTTCTGGTTTGGTATTCATGAAGTTCCTGAGGTGCTCTTTGTCATGAAAGTATCTTATTTCTCCATCAATTTTGAAAGATAGTTTTGCAGGGTACATCAATCTGGGTTGGAGGCTGTTTTCCTTGAGGGCTTGAAATACATCACTCCAAGCTCTTCTTGCCTTGAGGGTTTGCATTGAGAAGTCTGCTGTGATTCTGATGGGCTTTCCTTTGTATGTGATTTGTTTCTCTTCTCTCACTGCTTGTAGAATTTTGTTCTTCTGTTGCATTTCTGGAATCCTAACTATTATATGCCTATGTGTAGATTTTTTTTGATTAAGGCTAGGTGGAGTCCTATATGCCTCATTTATCTGAATGTGAAGTTTTTTTCCCCTGCTTGGGAAGTTTTCTGCCATCACTTCTGTGAACAGTTTTTCTTATGTCATCTGCACTCTCTCCTCTTTCTTCTTTTACTTGAATCAGTATTTTGTTATTCTTTGCATCGTCTAGCAGCTGCTGGATTGATTTCTTGTGTTCCCTTACAATTTTAAAGCAATTTTTTTTCCTCCTCACTAATTGCAATCTTATCTTCTATATGTGAAATTCTATCCTCATATTGGTTCATTCTGCTGTGCAGACTTTCAATGGAGTTTTTAATCTCTTGGAAATCTGTTTGTATTTGTTTTATGGATTCCATTTGTTTCCTATGTTGGGATTCCATCATGTTCCTCAGATCCTCTATTTTTTTTAATCTGTGTCCTCTCTAGATTTATTAATCATGTCTTGCACCATGAGCAAAATCTTTACTGTTATCTGAGTAATTATTTCTGATTTCATTTTTCCCAGATCCTCTTTTGTTGCCAGTTCAGAGAGTCCAGGTGGTTGAGTATCAGATTGTTCCATCTCATTTCCCTTTGGGGTTGCTGTAGGTGATGTGGAAGTCTATTTTTGAGGCTTGTTTATGTGTCTTCTCATTTCCACGGGGGAGGGGGGTGCTTCTGGCACCCACGTGGCTCACCTTCTCTGCCCTAGGAGTTTGGGATGGCAGCAGGGGAGCTTCCTTCCGGGTGCTGGGACCAGCTGAGCTTCTCTGCCCTAGGAGCCTGGGATGGAGGCAGTGAGCTTCCTTCTGGGTGCTGGGACTGGCTGAGCTTCTCTGCCCTAGGAGCCTGGGATGGAGGCAGGGAGCTTCCTTCTAGGTTCATGTGTCTTAGTTATTTTTGTAGTTGTTAAGACAAAATACTTGACACCTAAACTTAAAGGAGGAAAGGCTTATTTGGCTCACAGTTTGTAGATGTTTCAGTCCATAGTCAGCTGGCTCCAAGGCAGAGTGGCAGGGCAGAGAGGCATCGCAGAGGAGATGCAGTCCATGGCAGCCAGAAGGTAACAAAAGCAGGCAAGAGCCCTTAGCACCTTCTTTCTGCCCTTCCTATCCAGGGTACCAGAATTAGGGAGGGTGCCAAAGCAATCAGTGGACTAATTTAGTAATCACACATCCCAGCATCACACACTCTAGATCCAGCCACCTCTGAAAAAAGCCCTACCTCTGACTGCATGAGGCTTTGGGAGGATATCAAGATATATAGGTAAGATATGGAATCAGCCTAGGTTCTCAGCAAAAGATGGGTGGATAAAGAACATGTGGCATTTACACAAAATGCAGCCACAAAGAGTGAAATACTGTCATTTATGGCAAATGGGCCCAACTGGAGATTGTTATGTTAAATGAAATAACCCGCAGAAAGAAAAGTAGCACAAACTTTATATGTGAAAGCTAAAGACATGTGTCTGAATGTAGAACAGTGATGACTCAGATTTGGAAAGCATGGGACAGAGGGAGAATGGACAAAGGGAGGATAAATTTAATCATTATATGTAGTGTTCATGTGTTGAAATACACTCAATAAAATTAATATAAATAATTAATTTATATTATTCAAAAATAAAGTAAAATATTTGAAAACACAAGATGAAAATAATTCAACATGTAAATTTCAAGCTGTCAATGGCAAATTTAGAATGTGGCATTAAGGTTTCAAGAAATTAAGAAATATTATTCAAATCTTTAAAATCCAGACATTATTTCAGTTTTGTAATAAAATCTATGCAATGCAAATATTCATTGCCTACTAGTCTTATTTCCTTTGTCTACCCAGTAATTATTGAGTTACTTCTTAATATTCCCTTTCATCAAATTAAACTAAATTTGGCCTGATGCTGCCCTTCTATCCTGCATTCCTGCATAGAAAATTGCAACCTAACTTATAATGGAAATAAAGTGCAGCTTAACAAAGAGCCAGTTCTTGCAGGTTGCGTGGAGTCCCAGTGTGGGCAGCCAGGCTTTAGTGACTGGGAGGCACGGACTGATCAGACCCTGTTCACATAAACAAAGATGTCGTCATACCATGACAAGCTAGGACCAATCAGGCTTTGTCACTTCCTTGTCTGGCCCTAAGTTCTGCCCATTTGCTCCTGGGACCTCCCTGACCCTCTCTTGGTTTTAAGAGTTGCTGAATTCATGAATCAATCTTGGCTCAAGTAAACGCTGCTGATTTAATCTGTCTAAAGGATGTGTTTAGAGACCTTGTCTAGACAAAGAAGCGAATCAAACAAGATGACCAGCAGTCAGAATTAGAATCGAGACCCGGCCTATCAACAAGCCATGCTGCGTGTGCTTCTCCCATTTCTCTGTAATGATGTGTGCAGTGGGTCTACCCTAAATCAGGAGCTGGTCTGACAGTGATTTACAGGTTTGCACATCTTTAAAATATTACAGGGTGACTAAGTGGTTCGCCTGAGACATACTGGCCCAAGTGTGGCTCCAGTAGAATAAGCATCTTTGAATATTACCTTTGTATAGGTAAAGCTTTTTCTGTTTTGTCACATACATTCTGTCTAGAATTCTTCCATAGCTGGTATTATTGTATATCATACCACTAAAAAGAAAGATTTTTAAATGTAGATAACCATGAAACCAAGCACTAATATTTGCTAGCATATAAATCTTTTAGGAAGGTTACTACAACTCTGAGGTGTGGGTCCTTCATTTATAAAATAAAGATAATTATTGTACCTAACTCCACCCATTTTATGGTAAGGATAAAAGCACCACTATGTATGAATATTCCTTGTTACTAAATATAAATAATTGTGGTCTTTTTCTAGCTTAATTTTATATATCTGAGTCACCACTTTAGCATTTTATTTTTTCTAAATGACTACATTGGATTTTTCTTAAGTTTTAAGAAGATTAAAATAGATAAATGCACTAGAGGGGAAATTGAGAATGTCAGAATGATACAAGCGATTGGATGAAAAATAATCTTCTATGTTAACACGATATTTATATTTATCTGCTACAATAGCTATTATCAACTTCTCTAGTGCAAGCAGCATAGAAAATGTGCTTTCTTGATAAATGCAAGCATTTAAAAGCAGGGTGATTTGGAAATCTTAAAGTTACTCTGACCCATTTATAGGCATTTGGAATAGGCCCTGAAGAACAAGTGTAAGGAAATGATCATCTTCCAAGCTGAAATTGTTGATTGAAACCTAGTGTGGGATCTTTCATTGCCCACTCAAACCTGTACACTTTCCCTGGGAAATTGAGGAGTCACTTATACAATAGGCATCTGCCAGCAGTGTGGATTCTGTCTCAAAGGCCAGGAGCTATGGAATGGAGGTAAACAATGAAAGGGATTTTTGAGACAACACAGATGTGCAGGAATAGGAATATTAACCCATAGAGTAACATATAAGCTGGTGCTGAATATCCAGCAATTATTGTTTGGATGCTTTGTATATGCTGAATACTATGTTAGCATCTGGGATAATAGGTCAGCCATTGAGAGATAAGGACAATTAAGACAGTAACAGGATATGGTATGTAGAAGTGGATGAATTTGTTTTGGAGACTTTAAGTCTAAGCAAAGAAAAGTCTCACTTCTTCATACTTAGGTAGATAACATGGTTTGGGACAGATGTCTCTCCCACATTTGGAGTTTTGGGTATAGAAATTAGGTAAAATGTTTTACCTAAAATTTCAGTTTTGTTTATTAGATTAAGTGATAACTGTAATAATAACAAAACTAACAATATGTTATGGTTTAGCTCTAAAGTGTCTCTCAAAGCCTCATGTATTTGGATGGTGATTGGATCTTGAGGCGCTATGCTCATCAGTGGTTCCATCCATAGATGAGTTTATTGTCGAATGTGCTGCTGACAGCCGGGACCCTGTTGGAGACTGAGTCTCCGAGCTCATCCTGGAAGGGTGGGCTTTTCCCTCCTCTGTATCCTAGCTGTCATGGGGTGAGAAGCTGTCCTCCATCAGGCCCCTATGCCATGCCGTTTGCCTTGGGGGCCAGCTTACCATGGACTGAATCCTCTAAAACCCTGGGCCAAAATGGACCTCTCCTACTGGTCATTGTTGGGTATTTTGTCCCTGTGAAGATAAAGTGACTAATATGCTATGTGAAGGTGAAATTGAAAGGCAGGCATGTAGTGTATCCACAGGGGAAGCACTCTTTGGGAGGAAGAGAGGAATTAGGGATGCTCTGTGAGTTTGAAATGTATCATATGCAGGAAGTAGAAAGTATTTGCAAGAGCAGAGGAGAAGAGGAGCAATCCAAATACAGGAAATACTACTTTCTGCTCATCTTGGATCTCTGAACTTGTTCATGCATCCACACGAAGGGGCAGGGACAATGATCCAAAGGTGAAAAGGATGTCATGAGAATAAGAAGAGGCGAGGGAGGGCCAGGGAGGCTATGGGGGGAGAGGCGACTCTGCTGAAGGTCACTGAGAGTGGAGCGACGTGCTCTGCGAAGTTGCGCAGTGTCACGCAGTGTCCACCTCGCTGCCCGGCCCTCCCTGTGGGGTGAGGCAGGAGGACAAAGGCGATCCTCACTCGGCATCTTTGTGCTGAGATCACAGGGAGCCTTGGGTGCTGAGGGACGAACTCCAGGCGGGCACCAGGCGGACACCAGTCCGGCACCAGGCGGGGTTGGGTGGGTGCAGTAGCTCTCTTCCTCGAGCGCCGTGACAAAGCCTGGTGCGTCCGGGCGGAGTCCGTACCTCGTGCATGGCTGCTGCTCATTTTAATAAAGAAGACAGAAAGAATAACCCCAGTGACGTCAACGGAAATAAGTATTATTTTGGTGTAACTGTTTCCAAAGTTTTATATTAAAAGTGACAAAATGGTTACCTAAAAAACCTTTTAAAATTAAGGTTTTGACATTTTATGGAAAAAAGCAAATTTAAAAGCGAAATAGCTGGTTACCCAGGCATGGAAATAGAGAGCATTATGGATAGGTCAATGGCTGAACAACTTTTCTTAATACACATTTTTCATTTCATTTATTTGTATATTTAAAATTCATGGTATGGACAGTATGTAAGTGAAATGATAAATTTAGTCTTGATGTTCAGTGTTATTTAATGCTAGATAGCAATATTAATCATTATTTTTCAACTCTGACTATTGTCATTTAAATATAAAATGTACGCATCCCAAGATTTCATTTAATTCATTGATTAAGCATGGAAAAACTAAGAAAGTATAAGAAGTTCGAAGGAGAATTTGCAATACCATACATACTTAGTCAAATAAGAAATATTAAAATAGCTGGGCATGGTGAAGCATGTTTGTCATCCCAGCACTTGGGAGGCTGAGGCAGGAGGATCACAGTGAGTTTGAGGCCAGCCTGGGCTACATGGTGAGACCTTGTCTCAAAAAGCAAAACAAAACAAAGAAATAATGAAATAAATTTTTAAAAATAGATGTAAAATAATAAAAACTTGCTAAAATATAAAGGCCAATCGTGAATTATATTCCACAAGACATAGACTGGTTTTGAGTCTCAAGAATTATTTTCTTTATTAATTTCTAGAAGTTTCGTTGTTGTAAAGTAGCAAATACAATGAAATTTGACCTCCCTTCTAGAATCAGAACCTAGAAGGCCATGGTAGAAATGATTTTTTTCCATGGATGATGCTACATCTATTGGTCCAATTCAAATTCTTTCATACATTTCCCCATAATTCACATTTAATAGAAGGAAAAAATTGAACACAGATTTGTTCAAAGTTAAACTGGACCCCAACTGACAGAGCTTGAGTGGGAAGAAGGCCTGTGACTGCAGTGGCACTGTACTTCATTATAGGGACTCTGCTCTCACCTGGACATCATGGTATATCCCAGAGAATGTGTGGCAATGTGTAGAGACTCTTCTGATAGTTAGCTCTTGAGAGTTTCCCAGCACCTAGTGGGTAGCAGCCAGGAGTCTGCTAAAAATAATACATTGCACGGGACAGTGTCTCCAAACAAGAATCTTTCAGCTCCCGCTGCTGACAGTGCCAAGGCTGAGAGAAAATTTTTAGGGCACAGAGTCCTCAAATCACCTCCACACTGAGTGTCCCTGTTCTCTTACTTTTCTACCCATGAGTAACATTTCTACCAAGGAGAACAACACAGGGCACCAATACTAAAGATGAAATTCTTGCTGGGTTCTTTCCACCTGTGGCTTCAGATCACCCCGTCACCCACATTTCCTTCCGTGGTTCTCTTTTTATTACACGCTGAGGCCGTTGGGAGAGTTCTGACACTGGAGGGTTCTTCACAGAGGTACAGAAGGAAATCGCAAAGGCACAGAAAACGAAGAGAATACTATGTTGTTTAAGAAATTTAGCTTCAAAAAAAATACATGAAACACGAGGGAGCTGGCAAACATGTGAGTCAGTGGTCAGCAGCAGCCCCTTCCAAGCTCTGTCTCCGTACTGGAGGAAGAGGTAAGGGGTTAGGTGGCCCACAACATTTCCATAAGAAAAGAAGATGGCCTGACACTTAGGCCTTTTGGAAGCCCTAACACACACTCTAGCACTTTAGTCGTTGTGATGGTTTTGCACCACCAATGTCTTCTTTTTCCAAAAAGTAAACCTGTGACAGAATTTCCTAGCACTCCTTCATCTACACCATGATATTTCTCAAGGAAATAAAGAGCTGTTTTGCTTCTTTCATCTTTTATTTTGCCTGGAATGGAGAGGTATCTAGTTTATGTCCTTTGCATATCAAAACTTATCCCACACCCCGAAGTTTTCACAGTTCCTTCAAGAAAAGTGACAGCTGCACAGATTGTGACCATGTTTTATGCTCATATCTCCTTGCCACAGGTTGTTTTCCTAACCTCATTTGTTGCATTTCTCTAGATCCCTCCTCCAGCAATATTTGTGTCCCATCTTAGCTTTTCCAACAATGTCTATGTGACTATGTGCCTAGAGTACAAAGACTTTCAGGTAACTCCAATGACCAGTGAACCAATAGCACAAGATCTTCCACCTGTGAACGATCTAATCTTGCCTCTGAAAGATTGAGGATTAGCATTTTGAAGACTAGACCTGCATCATTAAAAAAAATTACAGCTTGGAAAACTGAGTGATACTCTATTCTACGAAGCGAATTAAATTTCTTTCAGCAAATTTATTTTGCATCTATTTGGATCTTAAACTTTTGGGTAAAGTGATTTCCTTTTATCCAATGATGTGCAACAAATTATCCCCAAATTAACATTGTTTTACTAACCCATATATGGCTTAGACATTCAGTCAGTATTCAGTTAGGTTAATTTCTCCATGTAGTATTGAATACGTTTAGTAGAATTCAGCTTGTGGGTAGGATGGTCAGCAGGGTTCAAAACAGTGGCAGCCCAGTACCTGGCCCCTTGGCAGGGATTCCAGCAGAGGAGGCTGAGATGAAATTGTCACCTCCTGCTGTCTCCAGCAGGGTGAGCTCAGCGAAGTCAGGCTTTATGTCTGTGCACTCAGGACTCTCAGAAAAAGTGGTCCAAGAGACAGGAAGTGGGATGTGAACAGAGTACAGACTCTAGCTATTAATACTGTGTCAGTATTTGTCCATTGAGGGTGGAGGCTGTATCATTATAGTGTAAAATAATGATAAAAGAAACTGGATGTAGACTATATAGGGGCTCTCTTCAGTCTTTTTACTACTTTCCTATCAATATAAAACTGTTACAAAAACAAGTTTATTTTAAAACAGATTTAATTCAAATTCTTCAGCCCAAATTTAAGACATTAAAATCTGTCACATTCTCAACATCATTAGCAATAAAATATCTTTTAAAACTGTTCAGGACAGATCAATTACTTATTGTTATTGTTATGCCTTGAAGTCTGCAATAAAGCAGAGTGGCCCCCTCAAAATGTCCACTTCCTAATGCTTGCAAGGTATGAATCTGTTATGTTGAATGGATCAGGTGCTTTGAAAATGATATTAAAGTCTCATTCCTTAAAATAGGAGAATTTTTTGGATTACCCAGGAGAGCCCAATTTTATTATATCTGTGAGCCCTTGGGCACGAGGAAGTGGCTCCTACTGGAGTCAGACATGTGGGACAGAAGGAGACTTCAGGAAGGTTCGAATGGCTCTCACCAGGATTGCCAGAGGTGTGCATGAAAAGCATCAGAAAGGATGAGAGTGAGCTGGATGTGGTGGTTCATGCTTTTGCTCTCAGCTACTGAGGAAGCCGAGGCAGGAGGACCACTTGAGTCAGATACATGTCTTAACTACATAGTGAGCCTGCATCTGAAAAAAAAGAAAAAAAAAAAAAGGAATGCAGATGAAAGCCCCACCTTTAGGAAGAGGATCTGGCTTCTAGCTGTCAGCAAACAGACACAGAAGGCAGATCTGTAACTGTAAAACTGAATTCAACCAACAGAGTGAATGTAGGGGAAGATTCCTCCCCAGATCATGCAGGCAGAAGTACAGACTCGTCAGCACTTTGAGTTCACCCTTGTGAGTCTCACATCAGGGAGGCCAGTGAGGCTGTCTGTTCTTGGAATCTAGAAACAAGGAGATGGTATGCGACAGGTGCTTCAGGCCACTAGAAGCTAGTAAAAATTCTTTTGCAGTCCCTTGTTAATAAAGACTACTTCTTAATTGCTCAAATTTCTAGTTTGAACATTGTTATTTCATCTACTTTATTTTTTAAAAGATGTTTTCTTGTCATACTTAAAACACGTGCATGTGTGTTTGCCAAGCGCAAAACTCGGGAATGGAAGTATCCTGCACTCTGGTAGGAAAAATAGCTTCTCAAATAAATGTTAAGGACTGAATTCAGTCCTCCACCCCTCCCACAGTCATATGTTGAATCTCTAACCCTCATTTTAACTGTGTTTAGACATAGGGCTTTTAGGTAATTAAATGTAAATATGCTCCCAAGAGCCATTCCCTAACATGATAGTACTGGTATTCTTATAAGAAAAGGGGGAGATCCCAACAATTTCTCTTTTTCTCTTTGGAGGAAAGGTCATGAAAAGACCTTTAGAGAGGCCCTCGTGTAAGCCAGGAAGACAAGTTTCTTCAGAAACCAACCTTGCTGCCATCTTGATTTTGGACTTCCAGTGTCCCAAACTGCATATAAATAGGCATCTGCTGTTTAAAGCATCTAGTCTGTGGTAATGTGTTATGCCAGGCCCAAAGACCAATACAAGAATGGATTTAAACATAGATTATTTATCTACTCACTCACCCTTTAAAGAAACATTGGCCAAATGTGTACTATGTCCATGGAATCTTCTAGCCACTAAAATAGGACAGAAAATACGAATCAGAAAATTTCCTGCAATCGTGGGAATTATATTTTAGATAGAAAGAAAAATAGGTAAACATGTAGGATTTGGGATGATCATCAATGCTACAAGGAAAAAAAAGGAAGGGAAGGAGAAACTAGAGGATAATGGAAGGCCTCGCTGAAGATTCTGTTTCTAATCAAGAACTATTAGATGAAGTGGCGGGGGGCACTAGGCACAGTGAAGTGCCCCGTGTGGAAGGAAGAGTGAGCCCAGCAGCCCCAGGGAAGTGTAACTGGGTGAAGACAGAACACGGTGGCCAAGGTGCCTGGAGAGGAGACAGTCCTCAGAGAGGAGTGGAGGGGAGCTGGGGGCTGTGTAGTACCTCTGGGGGATTTGTGTTTGCTCTGAGTTCAAATGCTGTAAAAGGGCTTCCAGTAACAGTTTTGAACCCTAACTTAAGCTGGCGACTCTAGATGTGCTGCAGGAACATGTTGGTGAGGTGGACACAAATGTGGTGAGATGCACTACGTGCTAAGAAGCTAACCCAGCGGAGAGCGATGGTGGCTTGAATGCAGTTGAAGTTGTGTAGCAGGGAAGGATGCTTGAGGTCTGGATGAATCTGGACTCAAATGTTTTTGAATGGCGGAGTCAACAGAATCTGAAAAGAAATTGCATGTTGATGTAACAAAAACTAGCGGTCAAGAATGAATATATTCATCCTAAACAAATAGAAGAATGATACTGCCATTCATTGAAACCACACATAATTTGTCTATCTGTACTGTCCTTTGATGCATTTATGTTCTAGAAAGGTTATTCCAACCCAACAATAGCAACTGTATTTCTGTCTTCTGTTAATAGTTTATGAATGTAAGCTGATGCACAATGGATAATGAGTAGGTGAAAAGGATTAATACTTTAAAGATGTACATTATTTATTTTAGCATTTTTCAGGGACAGCAAAAACTGGAGATATTCAGAGAAAATAATTTCCTGGTCACAATGGAATAATTAAGTTCAGTATTTCGACTGAAAGTCTGGTTCCCAGGAATGTTAAAAATATTGTACACAGAAGCAGCAGCCGCAGTTCAGGGGCATGAGTCAATAATTAAGATCCCTGATTAAACTTCACAAGGTGTCAGAGACTGAATATATGCCTGTGCCATGGGCATCTGAAAAAGTCAGGAGACATTATATGTGGCATTTCTCTAGCAGATTTAGTTACAGAATACTGTATTTTAAAATGCCGAGAGAAATCTTTTGCACTAATCATCCAATTGAGAGTAACAAAAAAGGAAATACAAAATGTTTACAGAACAAAAAGCTATCACATAGAAAAATGGGTCGCTATCATGACTATTGCTCTTGAATTACAGATGTACTATTTAAAAAGTCATAGAAGTGCATGATACCTATTCACTTTAATTCTATATTAAATAATTCACTTTTATTGCTAAAATTAAAATTAAACCATTTTGGCACTTTCCTGGGGAATGTGGAAATGCGTTTTCTTTAACCACGGGAGTAGAGAACAGAAACATTTTTGTAAACTGTGGTGGAAAATTAGATTTCCTGGAGGGGTCTGTTTTGATGATGAAGAAGTAGAACCTGCCTCAGTGTGGAGTTGTATTAAGTTGCAAGAAATGATAAGCAGCATCCCAATAGTTTAAAATGAGGGGATTACATTTCTAAGCTGACAAGAAGTCAGAATGAAAGAAATTAGACTCCACTCAGCTCCTTGGTGAGAATGTTCGGGCCCCAGGCTTATTTTTTTCTTGCTGTCATCAGGATTCTGAACAGGAACAAGGATACAGCATATCACCTGAGCCCATGTGCAAATCTCACTGTCTCAGAGAGCAAGGAGAGTGTTTTTTAGTTTTAGGAAACAATAAACTACTTTTAACAAAAAAATGAAAAGTGAGCAAATAAACTATCAATTATAAGCACAAAGCATTTTCAAAATATGGTCAATTCCTCCTTAGAAGTCATGATGTCTTTAGAGGGTCTGGAGACATGGGATTTGTTTTTTAAGTGTTTTTATGACAAATCTTAATGCATTGTGTTGAGAAATATGGACTCTTCATACCAGAGAGGTCTGATTTCTAAATATTCCACGTATTTGTTGTCTAGCTTTTCTTGGGGATGTTTCTCATTCTATAAATTGGGGATCTTCATTATATTTTAAGGGTAATGTGGAGATTCATGTTTTTTTGTGTATAGAACTTCAAAGCTAACAGCTGTAGCAATCATTGTGCAGTGTGTTGAATATCTAGAAGGGTACTGTTCCTGCTTATGGTATCTGTTTAAAATCCAGTTCATTTTCCATATCTCCAAATTTAAGCAACATTTTAAAATAATAAATGTATATGGTTAAAGTTCAGTGTTTCTTTAAGCAGAGAACAACTGTAAAACCACAAGCATGACCAAATTTTACACATACATCTTTAAATGTAACTTGAGAGCTCAAAAATATTCTTTTTTATAAACGTATTCTGTTTATTGGTATATTTTAGGTATACATTATGTTCACATTCATCATTAAAAATTTGTACCTGCACATGATATATCTTGGTTCTTATAATTTTTTTCTCATTTCCCTGACCTCTCTTTAATCCCTCCACTTCTTCCTACATACATAAGCTTTGTTTCCAGTTTTTCTTTCTTTCCTGTATTCAATTTTCATATGTTTGTGAAGTTTTTGTGGTTTCCTTTGCTATTGAGCTCCAATTTCATTGTGCTATGATCTGACAATATACAGGGGATAACTTCAATTCCTTTGTATTTACTTAAGCATGTTCTATGAGCTAGAATGTGGTCTATTTTGGAGAACAACACATGTGGAGCTGAGAAGAATGTGTATTCTGATTTTGTGGGGTAGAAAACTCTATAGACATCTACCAAGTCCATTTGTTTAAAGGATTGGTTCAGTTCTAATATTTCATTGTTGATTTTTTTTGTCTAGATAATCTATCTACTTGTGACAGTGGGGTATTGAGGCCCCTACTACTATTGTATTAGTGCTTATTTGATTTTTCATGTCTGTTAATATTTGTTTTATATAGTTGAGTGCACTAGTATTTGGTGCATATATAGTTAGGATTGTCATCTCTTCCTTTTGGATTGTTCCCTTTACAAGGATGTAGTGACCATTTTTGTCTCTTAATTAGTTTTGGTTTAAAATCTACTTTATGTGCAAATAGGATAGCTACCCTGCTTTTTCCAGGGTTCCTGTTGCATGGAGTATTGTTTTCCATCATTTGACTTTCAGTCTATGAATTTCTTTTTGAATGAAGTGTTACTTGTATGCAGCATATAGTTGGATCTTGCTTTTGACCCATTCTGCCAGGGTATTTCTTCTGGTTGGTGAATAGAGGCCATTGACATAGATGACTATAACTGATATGTATTGACTCATCCTGGTCATGATATTTTCCTGTTGTTGTGTCTTTTATTTATGTATTCATTTATTTATTTTCCCCCCTTTCCATTTAATTTCTTGCCTTGCTTGATGGCTTCATTCTCTTGGGGTACATGGGGCTGTGACTCAATGTCTTTTCCTAGGATATTGTTCAGAATTTTTTTGAGTGCTGGTTTGTTATTCATAAAGTTCCTCAGGTGCTCTTTGTCATGAAAGATTCTTATTTCTCCATTGATTTTTGAAAGATAATTTGCAGGACATGTCAATCTGGGTTGGAGGTTGTTTTCTTTTAGGGCTTCAAATACTTCACTCCAGACTTCTTGACTTGAGGGTTTGTGCTGAGAAGTCTGCAGTCATTCTGATAGGCTTACTTTGTATGTGATTTGTTTTTTTTCTCTAACTGCTTTTAACATGTTGTTCTTCTGTTGGATTTCTGGAATCTTGACTATTATATGCCTAGGTGTAGATTTTTTTTTTATTATGGCTAGTTGGAGTCCTATATGCCTCACTTATCTTTATGTCAAATTCTTTTCCTCTGCTTGGGAAACTTTCTGCCATTACTTCTGTGAACAGTTTTGCTTTTTTGGTTTTTTTTTTTTGGTATTTTTATGTCATCTGCATTCTCTCCTGCTTTTTCATTGACTCTGATCAATTTTATGTTATTCTTCTTTGCCTCATCTAGCAGCTGCTGGATTGATTTCTTATTTTATCCCTTGCTATTTTTAAGAAATCTCTCTTTTATGGTGGCTAACCACAATCCTGTCTTATGTATCTGATATTCTGTCCTCACACTGGATCATTCTGCTGCATATACTTTCAATGGAGTTTTTAATCCCTTAGATATCTGTTTGAATCTGTTTCATAGATTCCATTTCTTTCGTATGCTGAGCATTCATGATTTCCATCATATTCCTGAGTTCCTCTATTTTTTTTTTAATCTGTGTCTGCTCTGAAGTTATTAATCCAGTCTTTCATTATGGTCACCATCTCTGTTTTATCTGAGAAGTTATTTCTGATTTTATTTTTTCCAGAGCCTCTTTCATCTCTTTGTTACTTCCCTTGTAACCAGTTCAGGAAGTCCAGGAGGTTGAACTTCGGACTGTTTTATCTTTTTACCCACTGAACTTGCCTTTGGTGATCTGGAAGTCTAGGTTTATATCTTGTTTAGGTGTCTTCTCATTTCTATTAATTTTTTTGTATGTTTTTGGTTTTATTCCTGGGTTGCTGCTTGTATATTGCTTATTGTGAGTATCTTTATTGGTAGTATTTAGAACCTTTAGGGAATGGCTACTTCTCAGATTGTCTTCCAGGTTTACTTGACCTCTGGATTTTGAGTCTGTAATGGCTCTTAGGTAATCTCAGTCCTGTGTACCAGGAAGGACAACTGACTAGAACATTCACATCACCTTGGCCAAAGCAATACAATTAGCATCAACAATCACATCAAATACAGCTTAGAAAATGACAAATTGTGGTCACTATTAATCTAACACCTTCAACTGCATGAACTAGACTTGTGGTTATATACCAAAATCAAGGACCAACTAGAAATATGTTTCCATTAAATATAACAAATTTACACTCTGGGTAGAAGACTCAGAAGGAGTTGAGGGGGGGATAGAGAGAAGGAGAGGGAGAGGTTAGAAATAGGGCTAGATGACATGGGAAGATCATGTGAACTTTGGAAAACTGGTGAAGACAGGAGAAAAGAGAGAAAGATGCAACAGAAAAAAGAGCCAAACAAACTTACACCAAGAAAACGAGAAACTGTATTCATTCTCCTATAAAAATAAGAAAAATCAAGAAAAAGAGAAGAAAAATAGGGTAAAATAGAACAAGAACAAGAAAGGAGAGAAATGAAGAAGAGAGAAGAAAGAAAAAAATAAAATGAAATTTAAAAATTTAAAAAGTCACCTTTAATGTGTGTCTCTGTTATCGCCAGTAGACAACATGGGCAGTCACATGCAGATCCAAGTCAATTAATCCCAGGGAGCCATCCATTGTCCACTGAGATTCAGGCTGGTTTCTGTTGTGAGGCCTGACTTGAGCTCCCTGACCCTCTGGGGGTTTGAACTCTTCACAGTTCTGCTGCAGGTTCGAGCTGCCCCTCCTCCACAGTGAGTGTGGTTGGTAGGAGGTGCTGATCCCACCAACTCACCAACCGCTGCAGTCCACTGTGTCTTCACTACCGCGACTCTCTTTGCTCTCCCTGTGGGCTTCAATTTTCAACCACAAGCCTAGGAGAGGCCCGCTCTCTGCTGCTCACCTCTGTGCCATCTTCTCCAGTTTGTCACAGTGATCTTTCTAGCCCCAGGTGCCTTGGCCACCAGTTCCAGATTCCTGGGCTGCAGTTGGCCTGGTCTGGGCAGGGTGTTCTTTTTCCTTTATTTTAAACATTTCAATAGATTCAAACACTACATATTTAAAGTATCTCCATGACAGATTGCCTTTATGATACAATGCTAGAGCTGAGAAAAGAAATATCACACAAAAAATTGCCATCACTGTAAGTTGAGGAAAAGAAGGCCTCAGAAAAGAGAGGTCTTGTCCAAGTCATTTTACTACCAAGCATAGTGCATTTGTCATGGGCTCTGTTGAGTGCTAGGAAACTTCACAAAACTATTTCTAGTCTTCATTAAAAAAACTATCTTTTTTTTTATATATAATTTTGTTTCTTTTACAGCAAAGAAAATAAGCACAAAAAGTTTAAATTACTGACTATTATATACAGAGTAAATGGCAGAATCAGAGACAAAATCCTCTCCTGCCATTATATTGTACACCTAAGGATATGAAAGAAACCCAACAGTATAAATTGGACTGCACTGCTGAAAAGAGAATCCAACATATACTCTTCCTTTGTTGCAAACCACACACATCCTTTCTTATCTGAACAGTCAACGAAATATTACATCTAACTACTAAAATATTCCAACAGAGTAGCTTATAATTTGTGATCTATTTGGTGCTTAGTTTCAGTTTGAAACTAAAATATTAATGCGAGCTCCTTACATGACCTGTTTTTGCCAAGCTATTCTGATATTATGTATAACACCAAGCCTCTATAAATTCATAAAGGAAAAGATATACTGGTTCCCCCAGGAAGACAACTTACTGATCTAAGTGGAAGCTGAAGAGTCTGAAAGACAAAAAACCAACTTGCTTGTCCTTTGGTTCAGTGAGATGTCACATGGTGCCTGCAGCTATTCAGAGAGCAGCAATACTCTAGAAAGTTTCAGAGGTGAGGTGCATGTGCTCTCTGCTCTCTGCCTGTGATTACTTGGCCAATGGAAATAGACAGTGTTTAGTATTGAAAGAAACACAACTTATAACTTATGAATTTTAAAAATTACTTACTAGGGGCATGTGAAGGTACTAGGGGATCCAACTCAATATTCTAAAAAGTGCCTATAGCTAAACTTGCAGTTAAATCTTTACATTATCAACAGAGATGCAGTTTTTCGAATTTCCTTCAATATTTTGCAAAGTTTGTAGAAAAATGCTTTCATAAGTATGTAAATGAAACAAAATCAAAAACATTTATACATGTATATGTGCACATTGTTACTTTGGGAAACTAAATATTCATGTGATTTTTATATATTTTTCCTCAGATTTTTAATAAATTACTTTGATTGAAATTATGCAAATACATCATGTAGATTCACTAATAGTGGTATTTTATAGAGAAATTTGTAGTTATCTAAATATGGATGTTAAACAAATGCCCAGCTAATTTTCCCGATTCATTTTTAAAGAAGCTGAAATCTTCAGCTACAAAGTCAATAAAGTTCAGAAAAGACACTATAGCAATAATCACACATCAATCAAATAGAACAGTGAGGCACCTCCCTCATATTTCAATATAACTCTATTCTTAAGCCTGCTAGGACGTAACTACTACAAATCATTGTATCCCTTCTGCAGAACAAGCGATTTTACTTTGTTGTGTTAACAACTTCTTCAGTTGGAAGTTGAGAAGAGATTTGTTTCAAAGGTAAAATTGAATGAAAAAGGGCCATTCCCCATGGAAATTGTATTCAACAACACAGGGACTACAACACTCACAGATATAAAAAAATAAATCTACTTTTCATATGCAGAACACTTACATTCAAGAGTAAGGGTATGGATTTCTCTATCACCATGCAAGTTATTTCCTATCAGAACCCACAGGGATTTACTGTTCATTTATGTGTTTACTATACTCATTATGCATCTTATTTCTAAAACAGTACCTAGAAATAGAGATGGGGAAATTCCTAAGTCCCAAGTTTTACCTTAAAATACTCTTCCATTTGAAACATTCAAAATCACTATAGAAAATAACACTAATATCTCAGTGATAGAATTTTATTTACACAAGACAGTCGATGAGGAAAAGCAATAGATTTTGTGATAGTAGAAGGGTGCAGAAAGAGTTTTGCAGAAAAGTAAGCAGCAGATTATGATTTTTAGGGGCACAAATTGAAGTGAAAATACAAAATAATAGTTCACATATAAATTCTCTACTATGTGCTTGGTATATATTAACAGTTTTAAAGCACACAACTGCCATTGCTGTGGGTAGGAGGATTTTTATATTACAGATAAGGGACATTATTTTGGGAAATATATTTAGGAAAAGGGTGGACTTGGAATGTGAACAGAAGTTTCCTGGTATCAAAATCTTTACCACTGATTATTAAATACTGCTTCCTCTCATATGAAAATTTGCACAGAATTTCTGGTAGAAACCACATGTGCAAAAGCTGAAAATGTGAAAACTCATTTCAGTGAGTCACAAGTATTGCAATATGCCTAGTGCAAGGCTCTAGTCAGGGGAATGGAACAACTAGAAGGGTACAGAAATTTAAGACCTTGTGAAAGGAAGTCAGAGAAGAGACCATTGCCACAGTCAAGATGAGAAGAGGAAGGTAACCTCAAGTAAGATGGTGTTAATGTTTAGATAATCTATATACCACTTAGATAATATATATCATCACCTTCTGGAAGAGGATAGGTCATGCGGTGATATTCTCTTCAATGGATTAATTCATGGATGAGTTCAGAACTGAAGGCTGTTAGATGGTAGGTTCTGGGCAGAAGAGCTGGGCCACCCCCAGTGTGTTCTTGTCCCTGACTCCTCTCTCTCTCTCTGCTCCTTGCTCCGGTGGGCTGAGCAGCCACTTTCTGCCATGCCATGTGCCATTTCTGTGGTGGAGCCACTAATAGTAGATTGAAGCCTCTGAAACCTTGATCGAAATAATAAACGTCTCCTCAGAAAGTCACAAGTGTTTGGTGTGTTTTCCCAGTAAACAGGAAGTGACTAATACAGCTAGTTACAAAGAGGAAAAGAGAGAACAATGCAATATGCTTAAAAGCATGAGAATATAGACTTTGTTCATAGAATGGTTTTGATGAATGAAGAAAAATACTAGAATTATTGTCCAGATTATTACCTGGGAATTTTGATGGGGCCAATAGCAGAGGATAAAGAAGAAAATTTCTTTCCACAAAATAGTTGCCATTAAGAGTTTCTTGTACATCTTAGACACTGTGTACTTCCAGGAAAGTCATCTTGAAGACATCCAGACCACTCACTATAAACATTCGCACAAGCTCAAATCACTGGGCTCTTGACTGTAAGCAAATATATTCTGCCCAGGTCCCCATTCTGTAAAAATCTCAAACAAAAACTAATCCTATTGGCATGTTCTTTAGGAGATTTGAATGTATGTGTGTGTGTGTGTGTGTGTGTGTGTGTGTGTGTGTGTATCCGTGTGAAGGACAGGTAGAGAGAGAAGGAGGGAGGGAGAGAGGAAGAGAAAGAATCAACTTAGTCAACAAATGTTATCTAATCAATAGTCATATCACTTCAGAGACATAGGCCTTGGAACAATCCATCTCTGTTCTAAAAGGCAAAGAAAGTTTAGACAGTCTCTCTGAAGAGATAGAAATAGATGTTCTGTGTCTGCAGTCAGTTCTCTCCCTGTAGGAACAGCTGACTAAGGGCTGCGTGAACGGGAGTAAGTTGAGAATTATTGACACTCTACATGGTTGAGTTGTTGGAAGCTCTGCTCACAGATAAAACGATAACTTCAGAAGAAAAAGTCATTCAGGAGAGTGATTTTCTTTAGAGCATGCTGAGTATTGCTATTTCTTTGCTTTTTTCTTCCTGACACGTGGGTTTGCTAAAGGAGAATTGCAAGGTGACCTTCATCATCAGTGAATTGTCTGCAGCATGTGAAGGGAAATGATCATTGTGTGGAAATTGATTTTACAGTAAACATCCTTCTACAGTGCATCCACATATACCAGAAATAAAATCTGTACTGCACATTTTTCTTCCTTTTAAAAATATAACAGAATTTGGTGTGCCCTATAGTTTCCATTCTGACTACATACAGAAGGTGAATTAAAAACTTGTGCGCACATGCCCAAAGAGGAAATTCATCACATTCTCTTCCCTAAACATGTCTTCTCCTACTACTTCGCATTTGCCACCCTACATTTATTGCATTATTGGATTTACCTTCTGTCTTTTCCCACTTAGGTTCCTGGTCTTTCTTACTTTTTCTTAAATCCACAACTGCTGGGAGCGCTGCGCTGTAGATCGTTAAAGCCAAGCCTAACTGGCCTGGTCCGCGGATGAGGCAGGGCCCCGTGGGAGGAGAGCAGATGACAAGAGGCCAACCGCCAAGCGTGAAGCTCCGCAGACCTGAGCTGCTCTCCAGTTCCCCTTACGGACCGGCCGGCCCCTTCTCCTCCCCCTGCACTTCCCTGATCTCTACACTATAAATAGACGCTCTGAAGCGCAGGCCTGGCAGCCTTTTTCTCCCACCAGGAGGAAAGCTCCACCTGGCCCCAGCTTTTGTACCTTTGTTCTTTCGTTCTCTTTGTTCTGTCTTTCTTTATCCCCCACCATTCTCCCTCCGTGGACCCTTCAGCCGCGCAGGCCACCGCACACAACTTCTGATTTGAAGTGCTCAGCAGATCAGCCACTGGATATTTTCTGTCTGCTGCCTACACTCACTCAGCAGGTGATCAATTTAATCACTTGGCTTCAAACACAATTTAATCCTTATCAACCCAAAGATATGCTTAAAGTCTGCTCCTGTTGTTTAGATTCCAGTCATGCATAGGCAGTTGGATGGACTGATGGGTGTGTTGAGACTGACCTGATTCTGCACCCAAAGATGTTGTATAACAGAATCTGGAAAAAAAAAAGTCACTTTTCCTGAGGTCTTAGGTGTCACAGTCCAAACTATCACATGTTTCAAAAACCCTTTCCTCTTTGAATGTATGCATTCCTCACTTGTGTTCAATACTCATAAAACAATTGTTATCTTCTTACAATCACATGCTACCACATCTTTTTCTCAGAACCTATGCAAACCATATATCGCAACAACTCATTATCTATAAGCAAAACATCAAAACAGAACCCCACAGGGCCAGGGATTTAGCTCAGTGGTTCTGCCACCTGCCTCTAAATCACAAGGTCCCGAGTTTGATCCCTGGTACCAAAAAAAAAAAAAAAAAACAGAACCCCACAGACAAAATGACCTAAACTCACACATGCCACAGAGGCTAACTAAAAGTGGATCTTGGATTTCAAAATATAACCTAAAAAAATTGTTAGATGAAAATATAGCAAAGTATCTTTGGGACTTGGATTGAGTATAAAGTTCTTAAATATGACATAACAGATATAATTAATAAAATGAAAATTTGATACACTATAAATATAAAAAGAATATTCAGTAAAATACACTGTTAAGAAGAAAGAAACTACAGACTTAAAGAAAATATTTATAAACCACAAATCTGACAAAAGAAGTGTGTAGAATATAAGAGCATTCAAAATTCAATAGGAAAATGAAACTCAATTAGAAAATGGGCAAAATATATACAAAGATGCTTAATTGAAGAGCATATGCACATGGCAAATAAATATATGAGAGATGTTAATATTACTGGTGTTTAGGAAATGTAAATTAAAAGTAAACTCAGATATTGTGTACTTGCTTGGAGAGCAAAACTGGTTAAATGCATAAATTCCAAATGCTGACAAGATCTCATGCACATTGTGGGTGGAATTAGGTAATGGGGTGGCCCCTGCAAAACACTTCAGCAATTTTGCAGAAAATTAATTTCTAACTTACCAAACATCCTCTTCAATATGCTTCTAGGAATTCCTTCTAGAAAAATGAAGAAATTTGTTCACATAGTAATCTTGACATCATTTACAAAATAAGTTTTATTTGTAATAGCTCAAAACTTGGAGGACATCAGTGTCCTAACCGAATGGTTGACTGTAGCACATCCATACCATGGGAGGATATTCAGCAATCATAAGGAACAGCTATTGATATCTGCAGGGATGTAGATGGATATAAAAGGAATCATGCTAAATTAATGACAATAGGAAAATGCTACCTGTAACATTGAAGTGAAAAAAAATATGTGGATGAAAGATTAACAGTTTCTAAAACTTACAGCCAGAGCCCAGGGAAGCTGAATTTAGTTAGGAGCTGAGCTGGGCTGCCTGTGGCCATGCTGTCCTGCTTTATGGATCAACAAGACGATGAGGTGTTACCTACCCTTTCCTCCTTTCATCTGTCCTACATTACCAAAAGGGTCTTGGTTAAGGGGAAGAGGTGTTTTAAACATTTTTTGTGAGAAATATTGGATTAACACTGTGTAAACTATTAAAGTTTAGAAGAAGTATTTGAGAAAGTTTGGGAGGAAACTCTCTTATGCAAAAACTATACATGTGGAAGACTTTGTTTCCCTATAACCTCATTGATCAGAACTGTCAGAAAAATAGCACAGAGGAAAGTGTGTCCGTGCCTTCCGTGAGCAGATACAACCCTTCGCACACCAGAGCTGACACACATTCTCCTCCACTGGCACTTCAGTGAAGCCAGGGAATGCAGAAATCTACATCTTTTTTAAAATTTAAGTCACTTTTTATCAAGTATAATTGACAAATAAAATCATATATATTTAAAGCTTACAGCATCATGTTTTGAGGTACACATGCATTGCAAATGATTACTACAATCATGCTAATTAGCATATCTATCTCCACACATACTTATATCAATTCTGAATTTCTTCCACTTAGAAACATTTGATAATAGCACAAAACAAAAAATCTATTAAAAAAGAAAAATGTGTTCATCATCTCCCTCCCAGAGACTAATTAAAATAATAAAATCAACATCATTCTAGATAACTTTTGTATCTCTACACATTAATACACTTTTTAAAATGAAAAAAATCACACCACATGTACTGTTCTGTGACTGTTTCACAGAGTACAGTGAGCACCTTTGCACCTCAACAAATTCATATCAACATCATGATCTCTTCACTTCACAACTAATCACCTTTTATAATCCTCCATTATTCCCCTTTATTCCCCTCTTATTTTCCTCCAGTTGTCTACCAATAGCCTCCTTCTACTGTCATGCCAATACCTAGATTTGGAGAGCCAGGTGGGTCTCCCTTATTTGCTGCAGTATAGGATTGAGATTTCTGATAGCGTGAGTAGTAGAAAGATGGCTGCGACAAGGCCACTGGACCTCCTGAGGTTGTAGGGGAGTCCTACTTGTATATGTGTGTATTATTCACCCACAGAATCCTTATCTCTCATCATAGCCTCAGTGGGAGATGGGGAAAAATAAGAACGAAGGTTATCGACAACTTCTCTAGACATCTCCAGTGGTTTTAAGAAGAAAACCAATTTGGGGCCAACTGTTGTGGCTGTAAATCTCTCTAAAATAAAGCTTCCATCTTCTCTCCAGGTTAAGGGCACTGAAGTGAAGAGGATGGGGTATTCCACAGTGGAATGGAGTGCTCAGGTCCTCACTCTGTGAGTGGATTCTTATGCCCACCTGCGGGTGAAATCAGGGCTGGGGTTGGAACTGCACATACCGAGCGTGAGATATTCCTGACATGTTCAGAATTGTTTTCTTACTGTGACTTAACTTGTGTCTTTGCCTGTCTTAAGTAGTGAATCTTGAGAAGTTACTCTTCATGGGTTGTTTGGGTTAATTATGTATACATCTTTACTTTGTGTGTATTTTCAGTCAATACCTTAGCAATCTTAATAAGTAGACAGAGAATATTTTATTAGGCTGAAGATAGTATCTAAACATCACCACATTTATTAATTTATATACATATGTAGCAAAGTTTATTTATCCTAGTATTTTCTTAGTGCTATTTGAGGTTCTATAGAATATAAAATCATTAAATGTAAGTCATACAAAATAATTTTTCTTTTTTAGGAGTACAAAGATTATACACATTTAATAATAGATATTATATTTGGTTTATATATATATGTCATAGTGTGTATGTGTGTACGTAGCATGATGTAACATTTGTAACATTTGTAATAACATATATAATTTAAATTAGCATGAAATAGATGGCAATGTTTCCCAATAAAGAGAAACCCAGAAATAAAACGCTGTATATGAGGGCATCATCCTGTCCAGGTGTGGTGAGCACCAAATCCTTCATGAATAGTTGGTTTAAAAAACCCACAAGAGCATAGATTATATCAATTCACATGTAACTGCAAAAAGCAAATTAATACAGAGTTGATAGCCCAAGTTTTCTCTATGTTAAAAAATTATGGTTTGTTTATGATACGAAGACAGTTATATTTGGTGGTAAAATAACTCAAGAATACATGTAGTTTTAGACCAGCTTGCTTGCAAAAATTGTATGTATAGCCTCCAAAGTTTACGATAGTTGGCTGCTTTAATTAATCATTTAGCCAGTCTGTTCTGATGACACAATCGTGGTATAATATGGACAAAATAATTGTGAGAATTTTCTCTCTCAAGATAAGATGTTAGCAACAAATCTCTACTTTTCAAGTACAGATTAGACATTATCCATAATTTTATTGTTCAATTTTAATCTTTGGTTCATGGCATATTTTCGACTCCTGCTCTGTGTTGTTCTACTTAGTTGTTTTTAATCATGGAATGTGGAAGGTAGGAAATTCAAGAATCCCCTCCAGTATTGCCATTCCTACTTTATAAATAAGGGAGCTGAAGGATATAGAATTTAAGTAAATGCCTGATGTTAAACAGCTGGCACCTACCAGTGTTAGGAAGGGAATTTGAACCCATGCTGCTCAACTCCAGATCAACTGCCTTGCTCTTCCATGAAAAGCTGACCAAGAAACAGAGTCTATGCATTTACTTTTTCCAGATTCTTAGATTAAGCCCACTTGGGAACTGAACACCCTCTCATGTGATTGTACCATCGGCTAATTCTTGTCCATTTTTCTGTCAGTTCTCTTTTCTGGCTCCTCTCTCATATAAACTCTACATGCTTTATCATTCAGAACATAGACTTCTGTCACCTGTTGTCACTTAGATATAAAATGCCCCCTCAAACTCTCTTTTGGGTGGATGGAGATTGTATGCTTGGGGCTCTATACTTGCAAGTGGATTAATTCATTGATGAGTTCAGTGGCCAAATGCTGTGTGAAGAGGTTGAATGTGAGTCACTGTGGGTGTGACTGGACTTGTGGATCCTTGTCCCCTGCTCTTCCCTTCTCTGTCTCCTCCTTGGCTTACATGAGGTGAGCACCTCACCAAGTCCCTTTGCTGGCCTATCTCTGCATCCTGAATGATCAAATACATCTCTTTGGCTTTAAGTTGTAGGTGGTGGGGTTTTCTGTCCCAGTGATGAGAAAGTGTCTAAAAGTGTTGAGGAAACGTGCTGGTGTTTTGGACTGTGTACTAGTTTTTCCCACTGATAAAAGTGACTAAACCATCACACTTGGTCCTTGAAAACATATCAGGACCATCTGACCTTGTGTCTGAGCAGTGAAGAAAATAACACCTGGAATGTTTTTCAGCCTTAGTCAGTGAAATTTAAGCTTTAAGATTCTTTAAATTTGCTGAAAAAGAAATATTCTTAGTAATTTTTATTCATCTCCTTGTTTTTTTATCAACAAAAACTTTAGCAAAGAAACTGAAAAATATTTCAGAGCTTTAAAAATGAGCTGTTAACGTAGAAAAGGTGCAGTGCTAAAGGGACTCTGCACATTTCAGCACCTTTCTGCATCCAAAATCATAGGCTTCATGGTGGATTTGTCATTTGCTTTCGGGCAGGCCTGACCTCAACATTCTTTCTTCCTTCCGGAAACTTTTGTCCCCGAGACTGTTTCTTGAACTTGGAATTTTTGTCAATATGCGAGTTTACTTCATTAGGTCCAAAATAGGTACTGAGATTCTTCATTTCTAAGACTTTCAGATGGTGATGTGGTAAAGCTTGTAAAGAGGGATTGTTCCATGCTGGTGAGTGGCTGGGTTCTGCTATTACCAAGCACATAGGAAGTGTCATCAAAAGGTGCCAGTGTGAGATTAAATAAAAAATACAGCAAATGACACATTGTCACTAATACCCTCAAAATGCTCTCCATCAAAGGCACTTATCCCCTGGGCAAGAAGTGGACCTCTGACAGTAACAGTTTTGATTTGGTCGCCAAAACAATTTAAGTTTACATCTCACTCCTGCATGTATTAGTCGTGAGCAAGTTATTTTAATTCACTGAACTCTGAAGAGATTTCCCCCTATGGTAATCAGTCTCACAATGTCTCCATGAACAAGGTCATTTTCGTGTCATTAATCATATATATTATCTCTCAAAACTTTGCTCCCTTTGTTCAAAGTTGAGCCTTCAAGTCATAGATCGGTTTTGAATGTTAGTATCTTGCTTTTTTATTGTACATTGATTTTCTTTATGATGTTCTGCCCCGATTTGTTGCTGAAGAAGGTAAGCAGCACAGTTAATAGGAAAAGCAGCCCTGAGGGGTGGTACTTGTGTGTGTGGCATTGTCTTCTGTGAAAACATGAGCTACTGATGCTGACAGCCTGCAAATGTCTGAAGATGCTCTGTAATGAGAAGAGCTGAACTATTGTCCAGATTCTTAAGTTGCTCGCAGGAAAAAATAGCAGCAGCAGCTGTGTAACAGGCTTTTACTAGCTCCCTTGAGACACTGTAGCTGTTTCAGACATTGTTACAGAGAGTTATATTTACCAACATTCCTTCTTTCTCTTTTGCGCTCAGATGATCATTAATCATTTATAGTTAGAAGGAAAAGAAACACAGTCTTTCTTGACCTGCTTTTAAGTGGAGAATGGGATCTATTTTCATTAACCCTAACCTTATATTTTCACAGAAGCTGCATTGAAAAGGATGCTTAGAAAATGTCAAGGTTTCCACAAGATCCTAGGCAGAAGGTTGTGTCTAAGGGAGAGTTCATCCCCGTGGGCCTTGCAGGATTCCCTTTAGCTGCCACAATGAGGTTCACTAAAAGGTGCATTAAAGTCAGATTCTGGGAACAGTTGTGTGCTCAGAGGAATCATCTAATGCGCCTCCCTGCGCTTTATGGAGATTGCTTTCCAGAGGTGAGCATCAAGGGTACACATATTCATTTTCAAAAATTCACAGCACGCTGATGATTTCCAGTAGTTTGTTTATTCAGAATGGATAGAATCTGGGTCCATGATTGAGAGAGCAAAGTAAATTATGAGAATGAATGAAAACTCAAATTCCAAAACTTGGACCCTCATTCATTGTGCTCTTCACACATGTGCATTTTGGTAGTTGTCATTTTGAAATGTAGAAAGATCCTTGGTCCATAAACAGGTTATAGGCTCAGTTAGAGTAACTCAGAATCAATTTGTAGAGAGTAATTTACATCTATGTGTTTATTTTGCTTAATTTAGTTATCTACAGGATGAGAATAATGTCTTCTACCCCAGTTTTCTCATCATTTTTGTTTCAAGAATCAAAGTTTGGAAATGAAAGCTCACATTAGTCTGAAGAAATATAGAATACTGTATGGTTAATAGGAAAATCTGTGTGTTCACTACACTAGCCATATGATTATCTAGATTCTATGAGAAAATTCTCAATATCACAGACTTTTAAAGTTTTGATGGTTTGAGGTTATTTGGCTGTGAATAATTGCTTAATATTTTAATTGAACATTTAGGCAGAAGAAAACCAAATATTTTCAAAACCAACTATGAAAAGAATGATGCAATTAATTTGTTAGGATGCCTAGCTTTACTTGCTCTGCAACTTGTTTCTTCTTTATATAAAATATCTTATAAATATTGATTTTGGGCCACTGGTATGGTACAAATATAGTAACACATAGGTGATATGTACACTTCATGAATAAATGTGCAATTATGAATAGAATCATAGTACCATTTTGCTGCTAAGTATTTTTTACTCTTTTTATCATTAAAAGACTGTGTTATTGTATTCTTTTTAATACTTGGGAAATTCCTTATTCTCTGGTTGTATCTATATATTCTGTATAAAATTGTATGTTATATGAAGAAGAGAAAATAAAACTGACACACTGTGTGCTGAGCTTTGTCACTCAGAAAGTACCTTCCTAAGCCTAAAACATTCAGTGTTCTCCAAACCATGGCAGATAGAATTTACTGGTCTTATTTTATTGCTCAAATTTGGGTGCTTTAAAATTTCAGTAGCTGTGCCAAGAACAAATGGCAGTGACTTGGGAGCACAGTTCTGACTCTGAAAACCCAACACTTTCCAGAGCTCCAAGGTGTTCGTCTACCGGCAGCTGAGAGGGGGCTGTTTTGTGGGTGTTGTGAATTTAGATCTAAGCCTCAAGACAACAGCAGGATGAACACTGCCCAGAGTTCAGCTACATTGGGAGGAAATGGACTCACTGTCTCCCTTCACCTCCACTCCATCCTTGGGCAGATCAAGCTTTTTCTGTGCCCTGCAATGGCTCAGGTGACCTTGGCTGCTGCAGACAGCACTTGTACGCAATAACTGTGGTTTTGCTGTCCTTATTTGTGAATGGCTAATGATCATGCTTCATTCCTTCCTTGCTGAAAGATGCTCAGGAGATTTCTTTCCCTCCAGAAAGTCCAGCTTTCCCTTAAGCATGTTATTTCAAATTTTCTCACATATGACATAACTTTACACTTAAAGTGGAAGTGTGGCTTAGGGAAGAATCAGAGTTCATTCAGAATCACTTCTAGTTGTGAAAATAAAATAAAATCATGTTCAAAGCAAAGTTACAAGTGATTTTGAAATGGAGTTGGGAGGGAGGCCATTAGAAGCCAGACTTGGGCTTGTCTGGAGGTGCTGCCTGTGACGGTAAACTCTGCACACCCAGCTTGTGAGTGTCCACTTCAGGAAGGGTCCATGGTTATATTGTAGCCAAAGACTCATTGTGCTCATGAGGATGTCAGGAGGTTATTTGACTCATTCCTTAGGGACACTTTCATAGTACATGTACACTTCCATTGTTGGTCACCTGTCCTTGTCAAGTAAACCCTCTTCTCTCTAAACATTGAAGATCGCTACAAATGAATTTTTACTACTTTGTGATTAATCAGAACTGCTTACCTATAAAAACTTCCATGTTTCCTCTCTCCTTTGAAACATTCATTCAAAGCCATCTACACTTCTATAACCTGAATTGTAATTCTAAGATTCCAAATATTGTTGTAGTTTTTCATCTTCTGATCTTGGATTGGTGGAGGTAGATAGGAAAGATGACTGAATAGTGTCACATTCTTGGAGACAAAAGAGTTCTACATATAAGCAAGTTACCTTCTTCTAAGTTACCACAATTTGTCTTTTTGAGTAACCTGATTCCCATTCTTCTTCTCTCATGGTGTCTCATCCTCAGACTTATTTGAAGGGACAGTTCATTATGCAGCAGGTTTTTATTTCATCATTAATAAATGGTTTTGACAATAATGTCCTGACACTAACCAGGTGTGCTGCAATTAACTTCAATTCTGACTCAAACTATCCAGAGTGAGCATGAAGCCCCACTGGGCTCAGGCCACCAGATCACCCTGACTCGAAGGTTCGGGGACACATGGAGCTGTTAGGAAAGCAAAATTCATGGTACTTTCTGAGAGAGAACCCTCCCTAACAGGATTTTCTTGACTCAGAAGAGATTTCTGCAATGCAAATCAGCAAAAGTGCTCTTATGTTAATGAGAGATGCCTAACTCTTCATCCCTGAGAGTGGGTTGTGTCTTACTAGTTATAATTGGATTCCTCAATCCAAGTCATTTGAACATGCTAGGAACCAGAATTCATAGTGATCATCCAGAAAGACAAGAACATGGCAACATTTTCTTAGATGACTTGTTTGGCATGTGCCCTTTGAGCATGATATGTACATTTTGTCCTGTAATTCTAAAACAAGGTTTCAAGTTAATTATTATTTTACCCATTTTAAAGACATAAATTTAAATATCATCTCTAGGGGCATGAAGCAAAGAATCAACCTAGCCAAAACTCAGTCCCTTAGTCCACTCCGTTTCCAGTAAGTCTCTTCTACACAGGCAGAAGCCTCCCTGTCTGCTCAGAATTTACTGCAATTGTTATCACTTAGGAGAAGACAATTGCTCACTACTTTTCTAATCTCCCATTGCCAAGGTAACAGCATTCTCAGATCATATCATAGAAAGTCTACAAAAGAACAATTATTATTCATGAGTTTTATTTATTGATGCATTCTCTGAAAACTCCTGTTGGCAAGACACAAGGAAACTTCTGGATTAAAATTCAACACATTCTTCTGAATTTTACATTTTCTTCTTTGTTTGTAAAGATAATTTTAAAGCCACATTATTTGTGGAGAAAAGTGACCAAACGTCATCTCTGACATAGTATTAAGACAGACACAAAGTAAAAAATACAAAAAGAATAAATTTCCCAAATATGAGAAACCATAATAATACAAGAAACATTTTAAAATCACTATTTCTTGTCCCTGATGTTTTCTTAATCACAGAGGATTTTAAAGTAAAACACATATTCACAACTATAAATATTTTGTTAAATTATTTCTTTGATACCTAATTCTTCCCACTTTAATTAGGAGCCTTCCAAACGATCTGAATCAAAATAATGATGAGGGGAGACACCTCTAAATTTTCAGCTACTCATAGGTAATCTAAGCAGAGTCCATGAGCGGAATAAATTTAGAGGACTGGATACAAAATATAGCCTCATCTTTCTATTTTTAGCAAGCAGTTGAAGTATACAAAGAGCCACTGTACCTCAACTGGGCCAGGCCCCAAACCCCATACCAACAGCTCTAGGAAAATAAAAACCTTCTGGGTTTAGGGGGTAAAAATGATGTGCAATTAGAGCTGCATTTCTAGGTCCTGAAATTTTCCTCATCATACATTTCTCTTCAAAACAAAACTGAAGGTAATGAATAGGGATGGTAGAAGCATTATTACAATGAGGGCAAGAAAGAAAAATTACTAATTTCATTCAGTGTAACCCAGATTGGAGTTCTCTCCAGGAATGTAGGCTTTTCACTGCCATTTGTTCTTGATTGGGAGCATATTTAGTATCCAAATGTGAAAGCTTTGTCCATGTGAGTGAATGAAAGTGGACTATTACTTCTGCTTTCCCTCCACCTGTTCTTTACAGTCCTTCCTCTCTGTTCTCTACAAAGAGGAATACCAACTGACGGCTTTCTACATTCAGCTGCCATCCCAAGTGCTTTATCTGTTGTAACTTGGTTAATCATCACATGCTTCTATACAGTAGAAATCATTTACTTCCATTTCACCAATCAGACCCTGAGGTGCAGCCAGAGAAAGCAATTTGTGGAAATACCAACAGGTAGCAATTCAATCCAGGTCACACCTCTCTCCTGTTCCTCTCCTAATCACCGCACTTATCACCTTTTGGGAGTAATTTACCTTTTGAATCTCGTGTCACTTTGTCATTGTTTCAAATATTAGTTCCACCAAATATCAGCTTGTTAAAAAGAATTATCAAAGTTACTTAGAGCTGTAGACTTTAGTTTTCTCATTTGTAAAAATGAGGTAGCATCCTGCTTCTAGACATGTTGAGTATTAAATACAATGACTAACATTGTGTCTGGTGGGGCATAGAACCCCCAGGCAGGGTTTTGTTAAACATTGTTCATTTCGGAAAGATATAAATGTTGAGTTCTCTAACAGTCTGTCCTAGGCACTGGCACTGTATTATTGATTGTTATAATCACAGAGACTTTTCAGGGTAATATAAAAATGAATGAATCCTACCCAAAAGAGAGTACATGAAGTGTATTTATGCAGATCTGATTAGCAGGGGATTCAGCCATGGTAATCTGGCAGAGACTTGGAGGCAGGCCCGGAGTTTGGTGTGAAGGAGCTGGGCCAGGGTGAGTAGATGCGGCTGCAACAGGGGAATGTTTGTGGGAGTTTATTTCGTTGGTTCTAAGTGAGAATCCAGAGCAAAAAGCAAGGGAAATTGCAGTTACTGACCAAAATTGTATATTTTCAGAGGATTTTCCAAAAGGTATGTTTTATGTCTTAGAGCGCTGCCGCAGGCTCTGAATTGGAGCTCTGCATTTCTATATGATCTAGAAACTGTCCCTGTGTATAATCAATCCGTTGGTGTCTAATCAGCTTAGCTGATAGTAAAGACAATGCTACTAAATATCTATGTGAGAAGAGATGTGCAGAATGCAGTGTCCTCCATTCCCTATGAGAGCACTCCTGTGTCTTTCCCTTTCTTTTCTCTCATGTCTTTGTACCTTATTCACTTTCTAGTACAACTCTTTTTGCTCTTTTGTTAGAAAGGTTATTATTTGTCGGTGTGGCTAGCTGAGAATAGGGCACAGTTTAACTTTTCTCCCGACTGTCTGTACACGCACACACGCGCACACCCTGAACCCTCATAGAACCGCCAGCAAGTGTTGGTTGAGGATACCTCTGTAGTATTACAAACAGAGCCAGCATTCCTGGCTCCTGCCACACTGCTCTATGGTGGCATTGCGCCTCACTCTAAATTCCGCTAAACTAAACAGGCCGCCTGGCTTCCTGACGTTACCGTGGCGATCCGCAGGCTGTAAGAGACGCTGCTGGGATTCAGGCAGGGGGCAGTATGTGGTCAGAGAAGAAGGGAGCACAATCAGCCCACACTGCTGCATGCACATTCCACCCGTGTCTCTGGCTTTGTAGATCTTGTTCTCCGTCACCCCGATTCATTGTTCATGCTCGCAAAATGAGTACCATCTGGCAGAACAGTTCTCTCTGATTTTAGGCAGATGTGAAATGTATGTAAATTTTCCCAAATGTCCGGTTGAGATGTTTCTAAAACATAAGAGACACAAAACATTGACCATTTTTTAGTTGAAGATAAGTTTAATTTTTTTAAAGAAAAATTACTTCCCTAGATACTCCTCTACAAAGACAATTCTGTATTTGTTTTTGCTTTATTTGCACTTATCTTATGGTTATAGTCTTAATGTTAAATGGATCACCAAAGAAAAGCTGTATTGATCTGCCTTAGACCCCAGAAACAAAATGATTTGCAACAAAAGTGAGTACATCTAACCTTAATAACACTACTTTGTTTCAGGCTACATAATGATTATTTATTTTCTTTCCTTTTTAATTTGCTGGGCACCGCATTTAAATATTGTAAAATGTCTTCTATTTGGAGTAGAATAGCCTCAGAGAGAATATGTATTCCAAGGGAATATTGCTCCCACTGAATCCCTGTATGATTGATCCATTACATCAAAGGATTCATGAAAGAAGTTCCAGAAATAATTTCAACAGAGTATAAATTTCAGTAAGCAAAGATAACAAGAGAATATTGTGCTTATTCTACAAATAATACTGCCTAGGCATATTATGCTCCAGAAGAGATGTAAAATACTCCAGATTTGCTATATTGCAGAAAGCTGAGAAAATACCACTAATTGAGTTCTACCTTCACCTTTCACCAATTTCTTTTCTGAGAAGTAAGTAAGATATGGCCCAATGTCACACAGCTCATGAGCAATGGATTGCTGATGGGAAAAACCAGAGAGGTTTTCCTTCCCTGAGGGTTTACTCATCAAAGTTTAGAAGATGCAAGTTCTAAATGGCTACTGTGATGTGTTAGCATGTTTTCTGTCACTGTGCCTCGTATTTGCATGTGTGCATTTATTTTTAAGAAGAAAAGCTATAAGAAAACCATTCTGGATCTTAAAATTATTTTAAAAATTTCAGTTTGAAATCTGGCTTTATTATTAATAGCTAACCAGTTTGGGGAAAAAAATCTTTTAACTTGTCTGAGCTTTTTATCTCATTGGAAAAATGAAGACAATATTATATTCACTGTTTTTTCTTATAAACAGAATGTGAAATATAGAAAATAACACAATGTAGAGCATGCTCTCAAAAGGAGCAATATTGTTAAATCTTAGGTGGCCTTTTATTTCCAGTTTTCAGATAAATTGAGAGGATAAAAGGAAAGGAACATTCTATAAGTATTTTCCTAGATAATATTTATTTTTAGTTGGGCTGTTGTGGCTGCATTGATGTCATAAATCATTGAAAATGTTTACCTTTCACTGTCATTTTGACTTTGGAGAAGAGCCAGAAGCAGCAGTTTTCCAGATCCTTCAGCAAGATGGATGAGGACACATGATCATGCCCATACAGGCCCGTCTGTTCATGGGATGGCACATGACAGCAGCATTCACCATGTTTCTGATCACACCCCGTAAAGACACTCCTGAAAGAGGACTGCAGAAGTGCTTCAGAAAATGTCAGAGACAACAGCGTAAGTGTGCTCAAAGTGAAGGGGAGTATTTTGAGGGGTATCAAGGGCAATGTGACTTTTACTATCCTGAGTTTTTAGAAAATTTAAACACACACAATTTTTTTGTGATAATCACCTATAGGCTAATTTAAAGGTAATAGACAAACAACCAAGAAAAGTCCGAAGTTCTAAGTCCCTCCACAATTAGTAAAATTACAGGAAACACCATTTGAATTCATTATTTTAAAAAATGTATATTTACATAGATTCTAGAGAAATTAATTTATTCAGGAAACATTTACCAAACTTTATTTTAGGTCAGAAAGATAGATGAGGGTGTAGCAGAGGCTTAAGATGTGAATTGCCAAACATATTATGATATTCAGACCAGTTGGAAATAGTACTGGATATGGCTGCTGAGAGCATCTAGGTAAATAGGTATCTTAGTTTGAGCTCTCCCAGCAATAAACAGCAAGAAAGGTTTGAGTAGAAATAATATAGTACATGGCAAGTGGCAGAAATTCCAATAAAGGGTGAAAAAGAAATAGAATGTACCTAAGTGTTCTTCAGTAGAAAATTCATAAGAAACTATGAAATCTCCATTGGATGACTGTTCAGCTATTACGGTAGAGGAAATGAAATTCTATCATTTGAGACAACATGGATAAACCTAGAGGACTGTATATGAAGTCCAATAAGCTAAATACAGAAAGACAAATACCACATGACCGCATTCATGTGTAGCAGCTAAAAACTTCGAAATCATAGATTTTGAGTACAATATTGGTTACCCAGGTTTGGAGCATGGGATGAGAGAGAGTTTGGAGGGAATATTGGTTCAAACTTGAGACAGATAGGAGGAATGTTCTCATGAGATATTTTACACAATATGATGACTATAGCTCATAGTCATGACTTTGTTTTGCTCTTGTTAAGAGAGTAGATTTCATGTCTTGCCACAAAAATTATGTGAGGTGATACTGTCCTTTGGCTCTCATTAATCATTCGATGATGGATGCATATTTCAAAACACCACGTTGTACATGTTAAGTATACACAATTTTTATTTGCTTACTTAAAAGGTTAATTACTGGGAAAATATCTATAAAACTCAAGTTATCATGAAATTAGTAGTAAAACACATAATGGAATACTTTAGTCTTTCCTATACACATGTGCTCTATTTGATTTTACATCATTCCAGTTTTCGGTTCAAAAATGAAGATTTCCGTATGGCTACTCTTGCTATGTCCTTGAACACAATTACTTGAAATTACATTTCTGTGTAAAGATAAAGAGATCTTATATTTTAACAGCCAGTGGCTATGTCAGGTCTTATCAAAATGACCTTCTACTGAATCTGCTATCTACTTTACTGTTGAGCCTAGCAAAGGCTAATGCCCTTTTAACATTTCTGGTTTATACATCACCTCTTACCTGATAAACTGAGGCTAAGAAATTTAAGTTCCTCTGTCAAAAGTTACCACGCTGTACATTGGCACAATCAGAATACTAACCCAAGTGGAGAATGTGAATTTTAATACTACATCATTCTAGCAGATGGTAGGTTTTTAGGTGGACAGTTAAAACCTTGAAAAGGATAGTTTATTTTACTGTAGAAAAGCTATATTATAAGCATTTAATGACATATGCATAGTCTATGAAATTAACTTGAAATTTACTCAGTTTAATCTTATTTTGATTTTCCATCATGTAACAGGACTTTGAAAATCTGCTTTCCTAGCCTGCTTGTTTGTGAAGTATACACAACACATACTGCAAATCAGTTGTCAAAATAATAATTTGAGAAATCTTTTTCATCTTAGGAAATATGCATGTGTGTTAGAATAGTGCATTCTGTTTTTAAACCAGATAAACCTATAGCCAATAGACATATAAAAGCTTCTGCTTGATATAGTGCTGATTAAAATAAGGTGGCCCATGTAATCAGTCCCTTTAATTATATGGATAGCTTTATCTAAGCAAGGAAGTAATATAGAGGTTTGTTTTATCAAGTTATATTCTTTTATCTTCACAAGCACCATTTCTTTCCAGTGGAAAATGACGGATCCTTTCTCCTAAATGCACAGTGCGTTATTGTTATCTGTAGTCACCCTACTCTGCGTCAGCACTCGAGAAATCCTTGTCTACCCTTGCTTAGTACCCTTGATGGACTTAACTATTTCCCTCTCTCTCCTTCAGCCTCCCAACTCCACCATTGTATTCTCGACATCTACAGTATCAACCTTGTTAGATTCTACTTGTCTTTCTGCGCCTGACTTATTTAACTTAATGTAAAAAATATACCCAGTCCCGGTCAAATTTTTGCAGGTACTGGAATCTATTTTTTATAGCTAAATAGTCTGTCACTATGTATATGTACCACATTTTCTTTATTCATCCAGCAGTTGATGGACATTTAAGTTGTTTCCATGTCTAGCCATGGTGAATAGTGCTGCAGTGGAGATGGGAGGCTGAGTGTCTCTTTGATGTACTGATTGCATTTCTTGTGAGTCTAGTTCAGTAGTCAGATTGCCAAATCATATGGTAGTTCCTTTTAAAATGTATTGGAGCCCTATGTTCTGTTTCTTATACTGGATACACTATCTACTGGCTTACTTTATAGGTGTATTATATGAATTTAAAAGCGTAAAGAAAAGGTTTGTAAAAATACCTGATAGCTTTGGACTATGACAGCTAAACTGACATTCTTTCAGATTTAACTTTACCTGATTTTTGGATTTCATTTATCCAGATAAGATTAGCATTTTGCCCAAAATATTATTGTAACAATAAGTGTTCTGAAGTCTGTGAGCTACAAAACAACCATTGATGATAATATAATGTGACAGGTGTGTTGTGCTATGAATTCAAAGAAATTTGTATAATAAACTCTTATTACTAGGGGTACTTCTGTAATCCAATAATTGTAATGATTTTGCTTGGTTACACAAACAGCTTTTTACTGAATTATACAAATTTAAGTATTTTTGGATGATACATGAAATCATGCTTAGCATCTTGAACTGTTTCATACTAGTAACCCTACACCGTGAAGGATAGAGAAAATAATAGTCTTTCATGGTCTTTACTGACTACTTACCTAATACTTGACACCCTTTCAACTGCCTAAGAAATTTTGTTATAGTCCAGCTGACAGAGAAACAAGCTTGGTGTGAAAAGATGTGTTGTAAGTTTACATTCTTTTCTCATTAAATGTGACTTCTTTAAATATATCAAATCATTATCATGACAAGGTATGAATTACTGAATAAATGAAGCATACTAACTTAGATGAATTTATTTTATACTTTATTCAGGTAAACAATGGAGATAAAGAAACAGAGTTGCAAAAAGAGGAAAGAATAACACTTGATTGTATCATCTGAGATCTTTCCTTTCTGTCTTTCTTTCTTTCTTTCTTTTTTTCTTTCTTTCTTTCTTTCTCTCTTCAGTTTCTCTCTCATGTAGATTCTCTTTTCCATTATTCAATATTCCAAATCCTTCCCTAATACAAGGACATTTTCCTTCTGTCTCATACTTCATCCACTCCCATGGATGCATGTTACATTTTTTCTTATTTGCTAAATACTTGAATTTCTCCCTTTCTCTCTTGGTAGAAATAGACTGGTTTTAATGGCCACATCCTATTGCTAAGTTGAAGTAATAATGGAGATGATTCCAGCTGAGTATTAGTTTATCATTCTTAAAATACTTAACAAATATCACCCTGCATATCTCATTCTTCACAAAGGCTAAAGAGCTACTCTTATTCTTTACTTTTTTCTTTTCTTTCCTCTCCTTTTTTCTCCTATGAAAGAGACAAGCTAAAGAGTGCTCAGTACAAAATCATGAGATTTTCCCAGCAGATAATTACTTAACGATGTATTGTAAATGAAAATTGAACTTGATATTTCAAAACCTTCAGTAGATGATATTGATTTTTCCTTTTATATTTCTACAGTAGAACAGAAATAGGCATTTAATCATTGCCTTTCATGGTGCTGAATATACACTTGGATTCCAGAATTCAGCTTTTCCTTTCTGACACGTCAATGCTGTAATTTCACTCATGTAATTGTGTACAAGTGGCTGAATGACCATGGGCCTGAAGGGTTGGCCACTGACTCATCACGAACATCACTGATAAACACTTGCATGTGTAGATGTCCAAAGGTAGGAACCACATTTGTTACTGTTAGAGGTAAAAAATGAATTAGCATAACTAAAAAATAAATACATTTCCTGATTAATATTATTTATAGGAGATTCACCCATACTTCTGGGCATTGTTTCATATATTTAATATATAAGTCAAACACATTTATTTGATTATATTTATATAAATCAAAGAGACAAATCATAGAAAGTGTGTATGCTTCAATGTGAGAGGTAGAATCCCACAGATGTATGGACTAATGCCATGATAGCGGCCATCCTCCGAGGAACTTAGGTCAACTTATTTCCACATTCAATTTAGTGCACATGCATTTTCTCAGGTTTGGAACATTAGTGTTAGTTTATACAACTGCACAGAATAGCCAATATCATTACCCTCATCAAATATTCAACCTATTGGAGGACACATACCATAAATATGTAAAATATACATTTAGCTTTTAATTATAGCTGCAGGTTAAGGATAAAACTACACAGTAAGGAATGGAGATCCTTTGTGATAAGCTAGAGCTTGTGATTTTAGACCACCTCTTCTGCGCTTAAAAACATAAAGGGTGGAGAGAAAGGAAGGATAATCACGACGCTGTAAAGTCTGGTGGAGGCAAAAGCAGTGAGCATGTATGTCCTGAGGTCAGAGAACACCCGTGTGGGAAGAGGGTAAAGTGAATGCAGCAGGTGAACGAAAGAGCGTGCAATGAAAAGTAATGGTGGCACGAGGCGAGGGGAGCCTCCTGTGTGAGCATAAAGACCTTAGTCTCTATTGCAAGTTAGGAAGCCCTGAGAGAGATGTGCTTATGAAAGTGGTAACTTCCTTATTACTATTCTAGTGGAATCAGTCTATCAGGTGAGTTGGGAATAGATTTACAAGCAGGAAAAGAAGGCAGAAGTCACATTGCAGTGCAAACATAATTGTTCAAGTAAAACATGAGACACTTGAGACAGACCAGAGGACCAGGAAGAGGCTGGAAAAGTGAAATATGAAAGGTCAAACTGAGAGTATTTCCTGAAATGCAGACTCTGAGTGCAAGTAAGAGAGGCGTCAAGAATGACTTCAAGATGTTTGAACAGGAGGAAGGCAAACGCTGCTTCTAATGTGCAGGAGAATGTAAGAAGAACAAGTTTGTGGTAGAAGTAATATCAAAAATTCTGTCGGGGACATGACACACTCAAGAGGCCAAGCAGGTAGTGAGTATCAAGCAGCATGTCAACCAGGATTCAGAGCAGGCAGTGTCACCGCTAAGAAGAATGCGCTAGCAAAAGTTGACTAGAGACATGAAACCTCCCAGCAGTGTTGGAAGTGGACATTAATTCTTTGGAAGGCTGCTATCTTTGCTTCCGGCAATGTTGTGAAATCACTGTTAGACAGCAGGGCTGGCAGTTGTGGAGAAATCAGACAGTAAAAACAGAGGTAGCCGTCCACAATTCATGCACAAAGGTAAAGATGGAACAACCTCCTAGGATGAAGGGAGACCCGCAAGAACAAAGGAAAACATGTGTCCGTCTGATTCCTTCTGACCTCAGCAATGAGGCTGGACTGCAGAAGGTGCTGATGGCATTGCATCCGGTATACAATGTGCTTGGCCTAAGCTGGAGAAGCTGGAAGGGAAAGCTCAGTGGCAGCCAGAGAGGATCTGATGCTGTGACCTCCCTCATTAACAGGGTGAGCCAGCGGATCAGTGAAAATGTGTGAAAGCTGCAGTAGCATTTGGAATTTGAATCAACATTCAGTGCTTAATGGTCCCTGCTTTGCTTCTGAACATCAATTTTTCCTGTGGCCAACACTAACTTGGAAATACATGAGGAATGATATAATGGGAAACATAATCCCAGCTCAGCCAAGTTGACACAGGCCAAAACCTTCACAGGGAGGCAATTAGATAGTTACATAGAATCAGGGAGGATAAAAGAGCTTAAATTCAGTCCAGGTTTATTATTTGAGAGATGGTACTCACAATGAAGCAATTGGAGTAAATGATAGTATTTATGGAGGCAGAAGAAAAAAAATTCAAGAATTATCCCTGGGCTGCTCCAGTTTTCAAATGTCAAATTGGAGGAACAAGGACAAGAGAGAAGAATTTCAAGTATAAGGTGAAAATCTAGCAAGGCTGGGATCCAGAAAGTCAAACAAAGTCAGAAATCTTTAAGGAAGAAAAGGGCTCATTATTGAATTCCCTCCTTGAGAAATCAGGTTTGCTTCCAAAATGCTTAGGCAGAAAATTAAGACAAGAAAGTGCCCATCACAAGCATCTGAAACGTGTCTTCTTTCTTTTCAAATGTACAGAAATGTTTATTGTGGAGATAACAATTTTATAGCTCTCTATTAGCAGAGTTTTATAGAGGATAGCACAGCATGAGGCAATTTTATTTTCAAACATCCACACACTACATAAGGTGACTGTTCTATAACTGCAAAGTTGTTGAGGCTTATGATTTGCTACTAAATTGTGTTGCTAAAATTATAAATTGCTTACTGATTATTATTTCAGTAACCTCTTGAGTAGCAGCTCATTCCAAGAAACAGTTCTGGGTGGCTCTGAAGTTTCAAATTGATAAAATTGTTGAATATAATTATCTTTCACCAATACAGATAATCTATACTCTTAAAGCCTGTGAGGTAAGATTTTAAGTTTTCTATATTATGTTCAACTTGATGTTAGTTAACACTGGAAATCTGCCAGGGCATTATGAAATCTATTAATGCCCTATCACATGAAGAACAAATCTCTCTGGAATATTCATAGTGGAAATGACACCATTCTTTTTAATTTTATCCAAACCTTATTCTCCGATTAAGGTTTGACATCCTTCTATTATAAGGAATGAAGAATTTCTGCAACTAAAATTCTTGGAGATGGCTTGAGTCTCATAGTCTAGACTTCAGGATTTCTTCAGCAGGATTATTCATGGTAGAGGCATTTTTCTTTACCTTTACAGAGGAAATATTTTGCAGCTTTATGCATTTTGCAAATCTGCAATTGTGTTGAAAATTGTACCATTAACAGTTACATTTCCTGACATTTCATGACCAAAAAGATTTTAAAGCATAGGCTAAAGCCCAAAAACTTGAAATCTCTTATCAAATATTTATTCAGAAATTATCATTGCATATCTTTGACATTGATTGGTATCTGAATTTTATATATTGTTGAATTCATATTTTAATAGATTCTTTATGATTGTGTTCATCTTTTGAAATCTGATTTTCATTACTTTGAATCCTATTTTAAAACATTTTTCTATATTTATGTATTCTTTTTTTTTTTTGGTACTGGGGATTGAACTTGGGTCCTTGTGCTTGCACAGCAGGTGGTGAAAACCACTGAGGTAAATCTCCAGCCCTGTATTTATATATTCTTTGAATATTTTGGACATTCATCCATTCATTTCAATGCTCCACTATGCTAAATATTTAGTTTTGATCACAATCCTTGGGGTATAGTTGGAATTCCTTTCCTCTAAAATATCCGAATCGTAAGGCCAAAATACATTTCTCAGCTCAGGAAATGGTTAATCAATCATATTCCTTATAGTTCATTAGTTGGTTAAAACTTTATTAATGAATTTTGTTTGGTAAAGATCTCCCAATAGCCAAGTAGTCCATATGTCTTACAGATTAAGAGCAGGATTTGGGAATTCTTGAGAACATCAGCTAATCATAGCAATATACTTTCAGAAAACTGATTTATAGCCATAAGGTTAACCTTACAGATAAAGGAGTTTCCCTGGGCTCTCTTGGACAACACTTCCAGAGATATCATTACTTAATTCTTGTGAAAACTCCATGACAACCTGAACTTAGCTTTTGCTGATCTTGCTCACTTGAAGAAAAATGTAACATGTTCAGGATCTTTGCTGACTTGCTTTCCATTAATAATTTAAATGAAACAACACCTGACACTAACATTTCAAGAATTTCAGAAAGAGGCTGTTGCATATTTAGGAAAACATAGCAGGGTCTAAATCTTCCTCCCTGCTTCTATTTTCCCAGATTTCCTGGTCTGCTGTTCATGGGAACAGCTGTGCTCCTGGGGACGTTATCTGCCGTCTCCTAAAGTACGTTTGTACATCGTTATATTTTAATATAGTGAGGGGCGCACTATTATGTGAATATTAAACTTCGCCATGAATGTTTCTCTCATACGCTGTGGCTACCTCACTGACATTGAATGTTATCTTGATGATCCTGTTTTCTGAATCACATAGGTGAAAAGAACAGTGGCAAAGGAAATACATGAATAAACTACTCATCTTGAAAACAAGGGTTCCTTTTCAATTTGTTTCGTATTAGTAAGTGAAAGCTCCAGTGTGATTGATTCCAGTTGTGTAAGTGATGGAAGTTCCTCAGCCTCCTCTAGTCATGATGTCTCGTGGTGGCTGCCCTCACGCAGAGCTCACGCCGTAGACTGTGTATCTCTCTGGGTCACCCTCTTCTCCTTCTCCTGCAACAAAAGGTCAAGGCTTTTGGGCTTCCCTCAAGGAGACGATGTGACAATTAGAGAGAAACCCTTGACAGTGCTCAATATTAATAGAAATGTCTACCTTAAGCATTTTTGAGAATGAAACTAATGAAAGAGTTAGTGCATTTAAAGTGCACTATAAATAATACTGTTACCTGTTATAGTTTAGCCTATTCTACCATATCTTGTATACATTTAAGCATGCATATTTGTTCATCTGGGAAATATTGTTCACCACTCTTCTTCCTTCCCTACCAGAAGAACTGTTCCCTCCCCTTTCATGCCCTTTGTCTGTCTTTGTAGTACATAAGCTTAGTATAGCCCTTGCAGGTGGTGGGAATTATATACATGTTTTGCTCTTTGGACTTTCCTGAGTTTAGGGTCCATATTTATTTATTTTTGAGCTCTAATATTGTTAAAAATAGAATCTGACATTTGAAAGGCTTCAAATATATATATATATATATATATATATATATATATATATATATATAATGTTTAGAATATGAATGAGAAGTGGTATCAGATCAATTTTGTCAGAAAATATTCCTAGAAGGTTGATAAGAATTGTGCTTTCCAACTCTAGGGATTATGCAGCCCCAAGGGTTTGGTGTGAGAGGGGCTTTTCTCAAATTCAAGAAAGTTTTCTTTCCTAGCATTCTGAAATGAGTACTCAATACAGAAGAGGCCTTGAGCTTTCAGTTTTATTTTAGGAGAAATTATTCTCCCACTCTACAGTTTGTCATTGACCCCAAATGCCAAAGTAATTTGTTCAGTGGAATGTCTCAGGTCCCTTTTAGCTGTCACTGTTCTGCATTCCCCGAAGATGAGTTTATATTGCAATGCACCACACTTTCCAGGCTGCTGTTACAGCTTCTATTTTGGAAGCACACTGGTTTCTCTTTAGCAATATTTTTGAACTGTTTTGACTTCAATTTGAGAATGAGGAAGAAGACTTTGTTTAAATACTTCAATTTAGATTAAAATGTTCTCCTCTATTCATAGTTTATCACAAAGCATAAATTTCCCTTTATAAGCTAAAACTGGAGCTCTAATATTATTTTTATAATTAAATTACAAAAGTATGTATGCAAGCTTTAGTAAAATAATTGTGAATAGGTATCATCTTTTTAGGTCTCACAGCCAATGTTGCTCCTGTTCCTTCTGAAAGCATTTTCTCTACTAAAACCATTTTCTGTGCATTTGAAAGAAATTTAAAAATCATCTCAGATGATAATCAATGAATTATTATGAATTTAGCTTTGGGCATTTGGGAGAAAATTGAATTGGATTTCTTCCCATTTTGATAGTTTAACTTACTAGTGCATACGTTTGACAACGCTCCTTTATTATTTGCCTCGAAATATATCCTGCTCAGTAAGAAGGTACCAGGTGCAGAAGCTGTGAGAGTAGACACCATCTTTCTTATTGGCTTTTAGGTGACCCTAGCTTTTTTCTGGTCAGTTTTGAGCAGCTTAAAAACATCTTGAATCAAGAATATACAGGTCACTTTTCAGCCTCAAGACAGTTCAACCTCTATGTAGCCCACAACTACCCAAATTTCCTTTCCAAGTTAACTTTAATGTATATGATTAAATATATTAATGAAAAAGGGAGAAAAAAGTAATGCCTTGGTTTTCTTCCCATATAGAGTCGAAAATAGAACCAGTGGGTAGACTACTTCATATATATTTCCCAACCAATATTGTAATATATAATAGCTATTGCTATATAAGGAAGAGACTCATTATAAATGAAGTAATGGATTAGTGGAGTTTTATATTAAAATGATATTGGATTAGTACTAGTATAACTATCTTATCTTCCCAGAACTGTAATGTAATGAATTATAATTTTGTACCTCATTTTTCTACTACTAACTGCGTCATAGTTGATAAATTAGTTTAATTTTATGGACCGTGACTGATAGATTTTTAAAAAAATCTCAGTGGTCCTTAACTGATAGATTTTTCTGTGACTATCAAGAGTATTTTGGGAAAGCATGAGCAATATACACAGCAGAGTATATAAAATCATAATAGTACTTACAATGATTGAGACAAGTCACTTTAGTCTCTTTAGGTTGCTTAATTATGGTGATGGAAGCCCTGTAAATCTAAGTTATTTTCAACTTTTTGCATTTTAACCCTGTGGCAGTGACTCTTTGAAGATGTAATGTTAAGAATCTGCTAATAACAGACTAGATGAAATCGGAAACAGGATGCTAAGTTAACAATAATGCTATTAAGTTTATGTTAAATTATAGCCTATTAAATCCCAAGAGTAGAGCTTAAAAAAAGCATTGTCTTCTGCAATATGTTTATTGATGTCCTTTAGCGATATGTGTATTAATTTTGTCACAAAGCCTGGAAATATGGATAGTATGCTTCCTAAAAATCTCATCATGCCTTCCCCCCACACTAGATATAGGCAGGTTATATGGGAAGACAGCGAGCAAAATGTTCAAGGTGGTCTTCTTCCAACTTTCTTTAATATCAGGGATCCCAACTCATCCAAAACTAAGAAAGAAGGAAGTCACTTGGATGAAGAAAAAACAAATTGAAAAAATCAACTAAGAGAATGTGCTGTAAAGATATACATATGGATACTGTTTTCATTTTTTTGAGGTATTTTGGGAAATAATATCCCTCCTGTAAGAGTTAGAGTCATCTGCTATAAAATGGAGCTGTATATGTAACAACCCTAATTTCCTGTGTTTTAATTGAAAAGTGTCATATAATACTGAAAATGATCCTGAATAGACTAAGCAATTTTAGAAAAGGAGAACGAATATGGAGGCATCACATATCTAATTTCAAAATATATTACAAAGCTACAATAGTCAACAGAGTATGGTACTGTAACAAAACATACATACACCAATAGAACAGAATAGGAACCACAGAGGCAAATATATATTGTCAACTGACTTTTACAGAGTGGCCCAACAAAATACAAAAGAAAACATAGTCATTTTAATAATAAGTACTATTGGGAAAGTGTGTAAAATAATGTCTTGTTCTTGTCTTACAAGACGTAAAAATATTAATTTAATATGAATTAGATTTATGTAACATTAAATTATAAAAATTTAGACAAAATGTAGGGAAATAGTTCTTTGATGTTACTATTGGCAAATGATAATTTGGGGGTCTGTACCACCAAGAGCACATGCAACAAAAGCAACAAACTATTTAGGACTATTTTGTCCACCAAAAAATCCATCAAGAAAATTAAAAATACACCTATGGTATGGGAAGAAATATTTGTAAAACATACATCTAATAAGAAGATAGTATTTAAAATTTATGAGGAACTCACGGAATTAATTGCAATAAATAACCTGTGTAATGAAAGGGGCAAAGAACCTGAATAGAAATGTTTTTGCAGAAGAAGTACAAATGACCAATGCAGTATATGAAAAAATGATCTTCATCATCAATTGGCAGGGAAATAACAATTCAAAACCCACAAGACATCCTTTTGTATCCATTAGAACAGCTGTTATCGAAACAAAAAGTAGTAGATGTTGAATAGATGGGAAAAAAAAGGAAATTCCACATCCTCTGATGCATGTAGGTACAGCTATTATGCAAAAATAGCATGGAGATTCCTCAAAAAAAAACCCCCAAAACTAGAGATGAAGACACCATATTACCTTGATCCACGCCCATGTTTATAGCAGCACAACTCATGATAGCTGAATCTTGAAAACGGACTCTGTCCATCCACAGGTGAGTGGATAAAGACAATGTGCTGATTACACACTATGGAGTCCTACTCTCGGTAAAGGGGATAAACTAGAGTCATTGTAGGAAAATGGATGCATCTGAAGATCGTAATGTTAAGTGAAATAAGTCACACACAGAAGATCAACTGTCACAGGATTTCTCTTACATGAGAAATGCAGAATAAAAGGTAATAGGAAACAAGAAGGTAGATCTTTTGCAAATGGGAAAGGGACAAGTGATGGAATGAGGGGAAGAAGGGAGGAAAGCAGATCAAAAAGAATTAAGATGCGTTAGGTACACATACCAACTACTCCTGAGGAATGGGATCTTTATATACTGCAAACATGCAGTAATAAAAGTACAAACTGAAAAAAAATTAAAACTGGAACTACCATGCAATCCTGCATTTCCACCTTGGAGTAAATATCCAAAGTGAAATCAGTTTCTTAAAGAGATATTTGCACTCCCACGTTCACTGTAGCCTCATTCACACTTTTGCCAAGATATGGAAACAACCCGTGTTTATGGATGGATAGATAAAATGTTGTGCACACACATACCTACATACACACATATGTATGCATGTATGAGACTATTATTCAGCCATGAAATCAAGAAAATGTTTTTGTTTGCACCATGTGGACAAACGGTTATGCATTGGACATTGTGCATTATGCCTAGAAATTACCCAGACAGAGGAAGACATTATCATATGATCTCATGCACAGGTATAATCTAAAGGAAAGCAGAGTGAAGCAATGTGCTTGTCAAGGGAGGCTGAGAGAGGACAGGTAGAGAACGTGGGCACAAAGAACAATTTCCGGTTACAACATAAGGAGGATCGAATTGCATACGAGGCAATGACTACAGCTTTCAGCACCATATTACCTGCTTGCAATTTAATAAAAGAGCAAATTATGTGTTCCTACCCCCCCACACACACACTTGTGCACACACACTACAAGGGTATGAGTGGTAGTGTGGGTTGAACCAGTCTGTTCCACAATAGAGATGTTGAAACTTAATGGCGAACGCTGTGATAAGATTAGGTCAATTAAAAGGCGATTAAGTGTGCCGACTGTGGCCAGGCTCCACCTGGAAGTCCGCCCTCTCCCGCCACCAGGCCACATACTCCCGGGAGAAGCTTCCGGTGCGGCCAGTGTGGGCAGGGCTTTGGGGACAAGGACACGTGCGCGGCTCATCAGAGAACGCGGACACGCGTGCGGCTCATCGGAGAACGCGCCTTCCGGGCAAGCCGGGGCCCCAGGCCGGTCCTCCTCGGGACAGCAGTGCACTCAGCGGGGAAGGGCCCGGGAGTGCGGACACCGGCGTCGCAAGAGCACAGCCGTGGACGCAGTGATCTGTGCAGTGCAAGGCAGCTGCACCCGGGAGACACGTGACCTCAGCAGAGACAGACCCGCGCTACTGGGAAGCCACCTGGTAGGGACCCTCCCACCGCGCTAGGGACGTGTGACCTCGTCCAGACACGCGTTTTCGTCAGACTGGGAGCCTCTTGGTGCATCTCTAGACAGAGACCCGGAATGATGCTGTGCTTCCTGCGGTGCACATTGCAGCTCTAGGACGGGTAATTACCTGGTCCTGGAAAACGTAGGCCCTTTCAGGGACAGTTTTGTGCCCTAACATCCTCCTGCCTTGGCCAAACATTGCTGACACTGAGCTGCGACTGAGAGCCAAGGACACTGCCATCTCTTTCTTCCCGTCTAAGTCACGTGGCTTTGGCTAGCTGCTTGGACACTGTCTCCACTTTCCTCTCAAATGTGGTTTCCCAGCAATGCATCACTTTAATCCTGTCTTACTTCTCTGAGGACTCAAACAACAAAATTTGAAAAGGGGGAACAAAGTAACCCACAGTGAAGGAAAGTGGTGTACACGACATTGAACTGACATTGAAAGTGGTATACAGGACACTGGCAAAGCTAACCCTTCATACTGGGACAGAATGATAGCACGAGCGTCCCAATTCCTTGAAGAGGACACTGTCGATTCTTACATCATTTCTAGAAAATGTGTAACCTAAATCTTGCTCAGAAGACAACATTAATTGAAAAATATTTTACAAATTAGCTGTCATGCACTCTTCAAAACTAGCAAGAATAAGAAAGGCTTAACTTCTTTAGATTAATGGGTATTATAGAGACACGAAAACTTAGAATGTTTGATACAAGCCTGGATCCTGGATGCAAAATCTATAGCTACAATAGACTATGAACTAGAAAATAGCACTTAACTAAATACTAAATCAGTGGTAAATATAGTGCAATATAGTCATACAGTCTTTCAAAAGAATTTTCTCTAAGAAAACATAGAATTGAGTTTTAAAGGTAAAAACATTACTCCAATTTATTCAAAAACTATTCAGAAAAATTATCTCATGTCATTCATAGAAAAAAATGAATATATATAGTAAATATAAATACATTTTCCAAAGAAGTTAGAGTAGGGAGAATGAACAATTAAACAGCTACAAAGAACTGGGAAAACTCCTTCAAAAGTATATTAGAAATGCCTTATACATTTCTTGGAACCTTTGTCTAGATTTGTTATTTTACAAAAATAAACTATAATCAAAACAATAAAAACGTGAAGAGAGAGAAGAAAGAAAGGAAAGGAAGGAGAGGAAGGGATAGAAAGAAAGCAAATACAGGAGAGGAAGTATACTTCTTGGATTGTTCAGTGGTTAGAATGATCACAGGTAAGATTTAGTTGGAGCTTCAGTGTAAACTAGATGAACTCAGCTCCTGAAAAAATCAGAATATTAGCTCACCTTCTAATTTCCAGGCAGAAAAAAAAAGGACATGAGAAACAATCCACGCGTTAGTCTTCGGCAGTTCATCAATATGCAATGTTCTTAATATGATTAATCCTTTACCAGATAGGGGAAAAAGTAGGACAAAGTAGACAACAATAAAAAAGAAGCAATTGGTCACCCAGTTAATGGAAATCGTAACACAAGTTTAAATCATTTACAACTATTTTAAAGAATTTAGAAAAAAATGATAAGATGTTTTAAAATAAAAGTCATAATTTTTAAAGCACCAAACCTGAATACTCATATTGAAATACAGTGGTTCTTCAGTTCACGAGCGCTTTTGTTTGTGAATAATTTGGTTTACAAACAACAGCATTTAAAAAATTTTGTTTTTGTCTGCGACTTCCCACTGAGTGATGAACACAACTCTGGCCATCTTTTCCAGAATTGTGGAACAGATTAAATTCATGAACCAAGGCACCGCTGGGTTCAATATATGCATTTTGTAGCTCAGGCCTGAAGATGCAGTAAAACTGTCATCTTTTCTTTCTCTCTAAATAACTTTCTTGTAGACTCAAATGAGTGATGTAAATGAACCCAGAAATAACAGGAAAAAACCATGGCTTTGAAAGTTACTCATCTTCTCATTCTTTAAATTTCTTCCTTCTTGAGAACCGAGGAAGATCAGTCACTAACTCTGAGCCAGCCAACTAATATGAAGTGGTGCTAAAGTTAAAATTCATTGCTCTCATTTTGTACCCTGCACAAAAATTAGGAACCTCCTTCCACAAGGAAGCACTTGCTTCTGAAGCCAACCTGCTTCTACAGATTTTTGCAAATTTTTCCTTTCAGATTTTAAGTAGGCTATTTAATGTATCTTATGCCTTTTGCCTAAGGAGTTTTCTTTATCGTGAATATATTAATAAAAATTATATCCTCATCTATACTTGGGAAAAATAAATAAATAAAAGGCAATTAACTGCAAGGCTTTTCCTGCTTAGGAATGGGATTAAAACCCTTACGGAAATTCTGTATTCAGCATATAGCTGTTTTGCCTTCCTTCATCGTTACATTTTTAAATTCTTTTTATTTTATTATTTATTCTTTATTTCTAAGATAGCCAACTACTTAGTGTATAGCTACCACAACTCACAAATATTTTGCATCATGATAAAATGTGAATAACTAAAAAAGTTTAAGATCAAAATTTTTTCACAATGAATATATCATTTTTAGTGAATCAGTTTATCTCAAGGATTTAGGACAAATACCATTTGTTTCTCAAATGCAAAGATCTTGGAAATTTAACTTTTAATAATATGATGGGTAATATTTTAGTATTATCTACCACAACTTTATTTCAACATAACCAAATTTTCTATTTATTAGTTTTTAAAATTGCATTGGATTGTTAACCCAAAGCTGTTTCTTTATTCGCAAATAAATGATATCAATTTCCTTTCAGTGATACTCTGAAGATTAATGTTTTCAAGGGAACCTTCCTAAATCACGATGTGGACCATTTTAGATAACAAAATTTGTAAATTATAAATGTGTATTGTGAATACTCTAAATTTATCCCAAAAGATAGTATAGATTTTCTTTTCTGTCATTTAAGGACATTTCAAGTTCCTTACTGTTTCCCAGAACACCATGAATCTTCCATAAGATCAGATTTCCTGACTCCCCACTTCCCATACACAACTTCGGTCTTTTATAACCCTTGAATAGGATTCAGAACGTGCAGTGCTGCAGCTTACAGCATGACACAAATGCCCCCCTGGGTCACACACAACATTTGCACTGGACAGCCAGCTGTCATGTTCGGAGGTCTGGTGCACATGTTGGGGCCTCGTTATAAGCACTTCAGCTGCCACCCTCAAGTGGATCCCTAAACAAATGCCATCTTCACTAAAACAGGGAAGAGACTAGGCCTTCAAATACGTGTAGACTCTAGCAGAGAACTTCCTCAGCTAAAATCATAAAGAGAAGTCTGCTGAACCCTCCTCAAACTGCAGACTTGTATGAATGTTGTCATTCATTTTGAGCTACATTTTGGAAAAAAAGAATTTAATAATATAATTCATTTATACATTTTCCAACCTTACTGAGGTATAATTGAGAAATAAAAATTGTAAGTATTCAATGTGTGCAGGATGATTTTATATATGTGCATTTTATGCAATGATGATCACCATCAGATATATCCATCAACATCCATTTTAGTTCCTTTATTTTGCTACAACAAAATAGTCGAGACTAGGTACATTTTAAAGAATGTAAATTAATTTTCTCATAGTTTGAAGCCTTGAAATTCCATCATATCTCACACTGAATCTCTGGCCTTCTCATAAAACCCTTATGACTCCATGATGTTCACCTAGGTAATTCAGAATAATCTGCCCATATCAATACACTCAGTTGACTCAGGTTATGCAAAGTTCTCTTTGACAGATGAGCTAACATATTTCCCAGAAGTTCTGGAGGAAATAGAAGTGTTCAGGAGGCCATTATTCTCACTACCACAGTCAGTGAATCAAAAATGCCCATTACAACTTCTTGTTTGTCACCTCATTTGGCACTGTGTGTATCTGAAATGCTCTTTCATCTATATCAGTTTTCCACAAGCATAGATTAATGGTGTCACTCCTCTGTTCTCTGTCTTTCATTTTTTCTAACTTTGATCTTAGATGTGTTTAAAATACATTTTCACTCAGCATATTTCACTGACAAGAATGCTTGTTGTTAACCTACAATAGGTCTGGTGATCATATTTTTATTATCTTTAGTCTCTATTAAAGAATTATGAGAACTACGCTGAACCACTAGGGTCTGGCAACCCTAACTGTCTATACCACACAATACACAGTCCTTTTTCACCGAATGCCCTGCTCTGACTAAAATCTATAGACTTTTGCAGTAGAGACTTACATAGCCCTTCCTTGGAATATGGTTCCTTTCTTAAACTGCCTCAAAGGAGTTTTGATTACATTCGTCTCTGTACCTCAAAAATGTATCTTACATGTAAGAAGAAAATTCACAAATATACAGAAGTTTAGAATCAGATTTTTTTGATAGTTCTTTATGAAAAACATGCTGCATTTATGGGAAAATGTGTCAAAAGTTCAGCCAACTTAAAGTAATGAAGAGTTTAGCTACTATCATGTTTTTTCTGTGCTTCTAGTCACCTTAGGTTGAAGGAATTTAACTTCCTGGGGAAAGTCAGGACACGGAAGAGAGGTAATATTTCAAATCTATCACACACAGTGCACATTTTTATATTTCCCAAAAGTGAGACAGGACAGTTTTGTTTAATAGCAGGGTAAAATTCACTAAAAATGATTGTTATGAAAAATAAAATTGGCAAGTGCAATACAGTTCCTTGATCTGATTCATTACTGTATAATAGAAAGTCTATTCATCATGCACTGCCTGATATAATCTGCGTACATATTCCAGTCTACTTTTGCAAGTGTGGGTGACCTAATTAGTTTCCATTTTCCTACCAGTGTATTGCATCTATCTACTGAATCGGTGTTTTCAAAAGCAGCAGGCATGGGCCAGCTTGTAATCAAATAACATTATTTAGACACTAAGCTATATAATTCTCCATCCCTTTGAGTGACTGCAATATAATTCTCTTAAACAGCTTTGGAACTATTCCTTTCAGCAGATAGACAGAATAAGGCTGTCTGTCAGAAATTTTTCAGAAAAAGCTCCCAGACATATGAGCAAATGGATGATGTTGAAGCCAGTGATGTCCAGGTTCTTTGCATCTACTGAGCTCATGCCACGAGCAGCTTCCACCCAGTCAAGTGTGGGAGAGAAAGCTCTCGTTTCAGTGAGAATTGATAATTCAATTTATCAGCTCAACAAGATAATTTAGGACCCATGTTATTTCTATACCATAGCTACCTAGTAAGACTTTAGTATTGGGTATAGTTTTAGTAGTGTGCCATTGCATATCCATGTGGGTTTAATGACTTGTGTCCTGGGAGCAGGACAGTATTACACAGGACTGATTACAGGACTCAAAATATTTATGTTGAGCATGATTGTGATCACTTCCCAGTGGGTAACACAGTGGCTTAAAAATAAATTTATTTCAGAAAAAAATGGAAATTTGAAAATAACATGTAGAAAATTAAAGAGATGTTATACCTTTTAATGAACTCATTCCATGTCTAAGTGTTTACTGAGTGCCTCATTGATGTCAAGCTCGGTGTTAGAGAAGGAACTCCAAGGGGCAGCTGGCCATCCAGTCTTTCTATGAACTTTTGCTCCTGCCCCTTGGGGCTCAAGGAAGCATCATTCTCAGAAAGAAGTCTTCCAAGAGCAGGTCCTGCTCTGTGTTGGATCCCACTATTGCATGTCGCTGTGCCCACATTTATGAATTGGTAACAAGTTTTGTCCTCATTGCTCCTTTATTGCATTTGTGTTTCTCAATGTGCTGTAAGATTCTCGACATCAGAACCAAACATCCATTTCATCAGTCTATCTCCACTGACTGTTACTGATGGGCAGGGACATTTGCTTAATGGTCTTGATAGGTGCATGCTACATTAATGTAAATGATAAAAGCAAAACAATCTTTAAAATGGAGATTCTAAAAGAAATGATATTTATGTATAGACTGGATAAACTTGGACCCCTGGAAGAGTAAAAAATTTGCATGTGGAAGAGATAATAACATAGGATTTTTTCTTTGGGGACCACAACACAAACAAGCATATGAAATAGAACGCATGCACACAGTGTCATGACTGGAGCACAGGCAGGCCTGCTTACAGTGTCAGAAACTTCATCCAGGCAAGGGAAATGTCGTAGTGGCTCAGCAGCTCCTAAGTGGTAGCGCTGCCTCCAGTTGCAAGATCAGCATCCACATTTCTGTGTGCTCTGCCCATCAGGAATCAATGCGCTAACGGCGTTCAGCAGTGTAATACTGACAACAAAGCAGGCTGCACATGCCTGTGTTCCCCTGAGTTTCTCTTCTTCCTATGTCTCACAGGGATGACGGAAGGAGGCCCAGTGTATAAAGCACACACCGTGGATCTAGGACAGACCTGAGACACCTGAGGCCAGGAAAGACTCAGTCTTTTGAGGGTAAATCCCACGGACTTTCCCCAACGGGAAGTGTGTCTTTGCTCTTCTGCCCAGGAAGCAGCTTTTTCTCTGACCTCTGCAAATCTCCTGGTGAGCAATCTCTGTCATAAGGAGATTTCCTGGAGCGCTGCCTCCCAACTCTGGTGGGCAAGCATTAGGGGAAAGCTTGCCTTGTCACAGGAGGAATTTGTAGTTACATTTTGTGTTGATGGTGAGAAGATGGAATGAGTGGGCAGGTAGGAAATAGGATAATATTTCCATATCAGGAAGTAAAAAAACAGAAGCTATTATCAAACTATGTGTGAACAGATGATTTTTTTCTCAAATGTCCCAAATCTATATACCTCAATATCTAAACAGTCTATTTGCTTGGACATTTCTTTGGAGATACATACACAGAAACCCTTAGAACAACATAAATTTGCACATGTATAGAAAATTTAGAAAATGTCTCCATTTCTTTGGCATTTTATCTATATCAATTCATAACTGAATTATTTTTTATATTTCATAGTACATAAAAGCTTCATGACACAAACATGATTCTGTCATTATTCTTACTTATTAAACATGAATCTTATTAATCTTACTCATGACAAATTTCCAAAAACTAGACATAATTTTCCTCATTTTTATCACAGATAGAGCTTTTTTCTTTTGGCACTGACATATTTCAGAATGGTATGTTTTAGGAAACAATAATTCCTATTATAAAGTTTCATGGCTTGCTTTGCACTTAAATGTAGTGAAAATGTTCCAACAATGATTTTCTCTTTGAAATGTTAATCAAGCTGAGAAAGTGATGTTAGGTACAAAAGATGAGCACTCTTACTTTGCTTTCCATGTAGGCAATAAATTAAAATTAATCATAAAGTACATCACTGAGGAGAGAGGATACATGAAGAAGAATGAGAACAAGAAGGACTCTCATTTACTCACTTGACATGCACTGAGCATTTTGTTATGGTTTCTGGAATTTCTCTTATGCTTCCATGGAATCACAAGAAAAGAATAACACTTGGCTTATACCATGGTTTAGATCTACAGTGTCCTCTCAAAGGCTCATGGGTTCAGAAATGGGGTTCATAGGAAGAAATTAGATCATTAGGTGCTTTGCTCATCAAAGGACTAACCCAATGAGAAGTTCAGAGCTCCACGTGCTGCTAGCAGGCACAAACTAGTTGAAAGTTGGGGTCCCTGGAGCAGGACCTGGAAGAGTAAATCTCTCTTCTTTGCCCTACTACTTGGCCACCATGACATGAGGAGCTCTCTTCTCCTCTCCTCATACCTTTGTACCACACTGTTTCCTCCTCGGAGTCAGCTGACCCTGAACTGAAAACGTGAGCCAAAATTAACACCTCTTTTAAATTGTAGGTTTCAAGTATTGTGTCCCACCAATGAAAACCTTGCTAAGACAGAGTGAACCTTCAAGGAGCATTCAGTCTAGTGAGAGAAACCAAAGGCAAGACACTTTTGCGGTAAAGCATGGCAACTCTCCTGATACTTGAATGTAGTGTGCTGAGAGTACTCCAGACCCCAGGGAGACCAGGAAACCAGTATTAGGGCTTCACGTTAAGGCATGTGAAGGGATTAATTAGGAGTGACAGAGAAAATACTATGCCATTTTAAGGAAACTATGTGAAACTAATGCAACAAACTCTTGTCATGCTAAGGAAAACTAGAATATAAAATAGGGCTGGGATTGAAAAATGAGAGAGTAACAGGAAAAGAACAGAAATTAAGATTACAAAGTCAGAATCCAAATTTTCAGTATTTGGCAACTTGGTTGGTTGGAGTATATATATGTTGGCTGGTTGGACATGAGGGGCAGAAGCAAGAAAGACATGGAGGTTTGGATTTTGGAGTAGACAAATGTCAGTGTATTTGCAAAACCAGGTAAGACTTTAGGGCCAGAAGAAGGAAATATGAAAAAAGAGTCACAAGGTGATCACATTGCCACTGAGATGCTATTATGTATTCTATGAAGTACAGAACTTGCACAAATGAAGATACCGAGAAAACAGATATGGGTGAGCTGATTCATATTCTCCTTTGCACTTAATTAAAGCAGCTGAAAAAACAGCAGACTGGTGTAGAAAAAAGACTTGGAACATCCTTAATAGGTCCATGAGGCTAATTATCACAAAATCAGTACGTTATACATCATAAATATGAATCCTATCTTGAAACTTAGCAAAATCTAAACAGCAAATAAATTGTTTTTGTTTTTCAACCTTATGGAGCAGGAAACTACTGTTTGGTCAGTGTAATTAATGCATCAGATTAATTATTAACATTCATTCTGAAGTGTATTTCTGAGAATTGTAGTCTTTCTAATGCACTGAGGCACTAGCTGGAAAATAGTGGACCCTAAGGAAAATTTGCACATATGCATGTAACCATAAGCTCAGTTCTCCAGGAGTTATCTGCAGACTGCAGCATCCCAACAGCATTTAAGTTCAACACACGAATTTTACAATTCAAGTTGTTCTTGTATTAACTATTTTTCTCACATACATCATGAACGTTAAGCTAATGTTAGGCTTATAGTCAAGTGAAGTGTCTCATATGTGTTTCAAAAGTTATGTTCCAGGTGGTGTTTCCAAATAATTGAATTAGGGCCTGGATTTAGCTCAGTGGTTCTGCTGCCTGCCTCACAAGCACAAGGACCTGAGTTCAATCTCTGGTACCAAAACAAAACAAAACAAAAAAACCAAACCAAATAATTGAACTCAACCCTAACTATGCAGCATTGATGAATCATGGAGGTTTTGTGCACCCTTCTGAAGGTCGTTAAGGTCTAAAGTAGTTCCAATTCATCGAGCTCAAGGAGAACTTGCCTGCGGGGCCCAAACTCAGCTCAACTTGGATGGCTGATTTTGCTCTAAACAAGCAAAACTATTGAGTACTTGGACAGTGTGCCTGAGCATGAAGGGAAATCAATACTTTGAGTTAATTAAGACGTCAGGGGAGATGGAATAAGGATAATGTGCTTTGGATCCAGAAGAACTGGATTTATGTCATCATGCTTCTATCACGTATTTTCTGTGCAACTTCGAGCAAATTTATCGCTCCTCTGGTTTGCTTGATCATCCCAAAATAATTACTGAAGGGTAATTATATATCATCTGTGATCCTTGGTTACAGTGATACAGGGAAGAGGACATAAATCCTGTCCTTTGGAAGAGCTTACATTATTATAGTTGAGACAGACTAAATATGAAAACAAAACAAGACCATAAGCTGGAGATTGCTGGAGGAGTTGACAGTGATGGAAAAGAGTCTCACGGAAGATATTTTTAAGCAGATGACTCTGAGTTACAAACCTGAAAGATGAGGACCCAGGAAAGGAAAAGTTCAGTTCATGTTTCTCCCTCTGTATTGCTGGAACCACACTGTGTACTTTATAAAGTTGAGAACGTTTTTAAAAGCTAGGGTAAGTGCAATCAATGATAAGATATTTGTAAGCATGTAGAAAATGTCAGAGAGGGAGGTTGTCTGGAACTCTGACCCTATTTTCTTGAGATTATGCTGTTTCTCCTTACATACAAACAACTCTTAGTTTAATAATGATATTGTTGCTAGACTCTCCATAACCCTAAATTTTACTTGTCCTCTTAAAGAGGATTTGTATTATAGACTTGACCTTCTTTGTTTCGAAGCTAGCTGTTTGCTGTCACATAACCTATAACTAACTGAATTTATTTTAAATACAAAAGTAAAATTCTCCTTGTACTTGACCTGTAATATCTTCCCTTTATTGTTTGTATCATACTTTTCAGATTGTCAGTCTAGTAACAAAGAGAATGCACATGTTTAGGGGTGACTAAAAGGTACAATAAGAAGTGAATATTAAAAAAAAAGATGAGAACCGTTGTTGGAAATTAAGCAGAAAGCAACGTTTCCAAAGCTTTCATTGCATGATAATTATAGGAAATGATGAAATTCTAAGTAAGTTATTGTGTATAAAAATATCTTGATGACTAGACAGAAAAATACGGTGTGGTTAAAACTCACGTGTATTCCATACTGGTTTTATCATTGATGGTTTACTCAGTCCCTATGTCCTTTCTTTGGCTGACACAGTGTATCAGCCTTCATGACAATGTGCAGATGTTCCTCACATGCTTTGTGATCTACCTTGTGTTTCAGGGACCTGGGACCCAGGAGTGTGTCTGACCCAGCAGCACCGTCCTGCGTCCAGTCTTGGTCACACAGCAGGTTTAGGCTGTGTCCCTCACTGACTGCCATTCCATGCTCATATAACGGCAACTAATTCTGGGGAAGCCCTTCTCTGTGTTACTTTCCTTTGTTTTTGAAAACCAATCCTCTAGACACTTTCACACACTCACAGTTTGTTTTATTCACCAAGTGTTCATCACCAAGAAAGTTCTAAATTACTTATTTTTAAAATCCTCTTTTTTAATCTTTAAGTGAAAGAAGCTTGTTGCTAAATTTTCCTGTAGAGATGGTAGATTTGACATGGCATGATTCACTTATTCATCAGATATCATATTGGATTAGGGTCCGTGTGAATGAGGACTATCTAGAGTTGGTGAAGAACAGTAAGATAGGCAAAACCCTACCAGTATGTGTGTGACGGTCTATGTGACATATATTTGCATCTCTTTCTCTGGGGATGCAAGTAAATGACAGGAAATGTTATCTCATAATTTACGCTTTTTATGGGGTGCAGAATAATGTTCCAATACCACATCCCCTCATCCCAGGGCCTGTGTGTGTGGCAATTTGTACGGCAGGGCAGAGTGGACAGCTGTGATTTTTGAAAGGATCCTCAGAGGAAGGAACTATGCTACATCAACTGTGCGGATCCAACGTAGTCACAAGGTCCTCTCGAGAGGAAAGAAATGTCAGCGTGAGAAAGAAATGCAAGATAAAAACAAGAGAAAGGGGCCTCTCAGGAGAGCCTTAGGAAAGGAGTAAGGAAGGAAACAAACTCTTCCTAGAACTTCGAATCTCTTAGAATTTCAGATAAAATATGTGTTGTTTTTAAAGAAATTACTATTGGGTTAATCTATTCTAGCAGCAGTGAAAGCTAAAATCCACATTAGATACACACATGTGCATTCATTTATTATACGCTAACTATAAAATATAAACTATGGTACACACAACCAAGCCTCTGGCATTTATAACAAATACCCTAGTGTTTTGACCTACGTTAATTAAAATTTAATGCTATGATAGTTAACTGAGTGTGCCAACTTGAGTAAGAAACCCCCAAGTAAATTGGCTCAGCACAGTCCTGCGTGTGGAAGGCCTGCCCTAGGGAGGGTTGCTGTCGGAGTGGTACAAAGGTACAGAAATGGTACAAAGGGACTGTTTGCTCAGAGGAGCTCCAGTCTTCACCTTCACCAGGCTGTCTCCCAGCTTCCTGCACAGTCTTCAGCCTCCCGATGGATGTGGACTCACACGGGACACTGCAGTGAGCCCCAACCCTTCCACTGGACCCTTCAGCTCTCCAGCATGCAGCAGACAGACTTTTCCCATTCTTCCATATCTGCCTCTAAGGGCAGGCACTGTGAGGCAATCTTGTATATTCTTACATACATCTCGCATTAAAACTGTTTCTCTGGTAAGCACTGACTGATATAATGGCTCTGGCTCAAAATGCTGGATTCTGTAAATTTCTTGGTGATTTTCATTAGCAATTTGAGCTTTGTGCCTGATCTATTAATGTCATATGTATATATAGTCATATATATGTTCATATATGTACATACAATGTTATATTATAGTCTATACAGGATACATATGATATATGTGTGTATTTCCTATTTCCTATACTCTTTCATCTATGGGCACTCGGGTTGTTTCCATATTTTGAGTAATGTGTAAGGTAGCAATGAACAAGAGAAGGCAGATATCCCCTTGGGATGGTGATTTATCTTTCTTTCCCTGTATACCCAGAATTTGAATCACTGGATCACACACTAGCTCTATTTTTAATTTCTTGACCTCCTTACTGTTTTCCACAATAGATGTATCAGTTTACATTCTCAACAGCAGGGTATGGGTAGTCCATCTTTGTCCATATCTGTACTAACACTTCTCCTTTTTTTACCTGTGTCCAAAAGCTACCCCAACCAGTCTGAGGTGATGTTTTATTGTGGTTTTTATTTACTTTTTTCAAATGATTAGTGATGATTGATGAATTGTTGGTCATTTGTGTGTCTTCTTTGGAAGTGTCTATTCTATGGCCTTTATCCATTTATAAATGAGCTTATTTGCTTTTCTTTAGTAATGGAATTGCAAGAGTTCCTTGGATACTTAGGATGTTAACACTGAATTGCATATGCACTTTGCATGTATTTTTTGTCATCCTGTACACTGCCTTTTCATTTTCATGATTGTTTCCTTTACTGTATGGAATTTTATAGTTGACTATAATTTTACTTGTTTACTTTGATTTGTTGCCAGTGTTTTGATGTGAGAGTCCAAAAATAATTGCTGAGTCCAATACCATGAGCCTTTCCCCCTTTTTCTTCTAGGAGTTTTATGGTTTATGTCTTATTTTAAATTTTTTTATGTTATTATGTAAGAATCCAATTTCACTTCCTTGTATGTGGATGTTGGATGTCCAGTTTTTCCAGTACCAATTATTTAAGACATTGTTGCCTATCTATTATACAGTTTTGCAGTCTTTGTCAAAGATCAGTTCATCATATATACATGGATTTATTTCCAAGGTTTCCATTCTGGTCCAGGGGTCTGTGTGTTTGTTTTTGCAACAGAAATTATAGAAATAAAGAATAGTGCCTACCATGGGCCTTAGAGTTTAAAAAATGGAGAGTGTTGGTTAAAATATACAAACTATGGATGCACAAATGAAATAAATGATGCACCTCTTATGACTGCCTTTGGCAGTAATTTATACTTGACATTTGCTGCAGAGCGGATCTTAGTTACTCTCATTGTACACATACACACCCAAAAACCTTGCTGACCACGTACCGTGACTGAGATGTTCACTAGTTTTGCCACAGTAACCATTTCACTGTATAGGTTTGCCAAATCATCATGTTCTGTATCTCAAACATATGTAATTTTGTCAATCATATCTCAGTAAAGCTGGAAAAGTGTTACCAGCTCAATAATATATAAAATCCCTCTATTTACTGTGATAGTTATATGGTAAAATTTTCTAAGTATAAAGGTTTGGAGACTCATAATAAGAGGCCTAGTTAATATCTTGTTAATTGCCGATGTCCTAGTTACTGATCCACTACCCAACAAGTATTTTTCACATTTATCATCCTTAGAGCAGAAATAGGCTGAGCTTCGTTAACTGCAGAATTTTTGTCCGTTTCTGAGAGAAACATCCTAACCTAAGCAAATAAGCAGGCAAAATCGAGGGTCTAATTCCTCTGTGTCAACCCACACTGAGCTTCCGCAGACAGACGTCAAGAGGAGGCGGGTGCTCTGGGCTCTCCCAGTTACTCTGGAAAATCAGTGGGTGAAATCAAGGCCAAGTGGCTCAGAGAGGAAATGCGATGTATTGTTTCCTTGCTTTCCATTTTCCCTGTGGATTAAAATCATCAGATTTATAAATCTTCAACACATAGTGGGGGAACAGAGCTCTTAGGATCAATGTAGATAGGAGGCCAGACAGGAAGTGGCCCTGACTCAACTCCAGAACAAAGGAGAAGAGTAGAGTCAATATGGCCTTCTGCGCCTTTTTAAAGAGTGCTGTGGCATTCCCATTAATTTCTTTAGAAAGAAGTGGCTGACTGCTGAGAGGAAAGCTCTGTCACTAATTGTTTTATTCCCTATGAAGAACAGAGCGAGGCAGACGTGCCTGTGAGATCTGTTTCAGAGAACAAAGAAAGAAAAAGTAATGAAGGAATAATAACCTTAGGGGGAGACTGAAGCTGGACGATGCCAGTAGCTGCAGGGAGAGGATGATTAGCCAGAGGCTGCTCTGCAGAAGTGCAGAGTCTAAGGGTCAACACCGGAATATGAAACACGACTGAGTGTCCACCAGTCCATAGGACAGTTTCCGATTGAGAAAACAGAAGCCGTAGCAATAGCGCGAGCAGCCTAGGTGTCTTTTTACAAAGAGCATAATTTAAATTGCCAGTTGGAATGCTCTCACCATGGGTGTATAAGATATTCACAGATAGTGGGAAATAGGTCATTTTATCAGCCACGTCTGCTGCTGGCGATACAGGGAAGAACAAAGCTGGATAAAAGCACACATTCCTCCCTTGCGACCAGCATGGTGACAAACTACCTTGCCCAGTGGTCACAGAAGTACAATTCGGCATGAAGCTCCACAAGGGGACCCGCTTATCAACACAGCGGATGATACATACATAATGACTTTCGCCTCAGCAAAGAATGCTAGACATTGAAACTGTTAAAAACTATTTCAAATAGAGAAATTGTGCTGTGGGAGTTTGGACCTCATTTTATTTATTTTGAGCTGGGTGCAGATGGCTGCCTCTGAATAGGTTAAATTAGCTGCTGTCTAATCCACCGGGTGAGAATTGCTGGCACCACCTTCTGCAAGATTTGTGGCTAGATAGAAGACACTTGCACTGGGTATTAGACATTTTTCACTTTGGCATTTCTTGGTTTTTCTTCTAGATAATGATCTTTCTATGAGAAGCAAGGGAACAATGATGTTTAATGGAATGATTTAAAGACTCAGTAAAATACTTAATGAGCAAAAAATGTAGGAAGAACAATGAATTGCTAAAGGATTAATAGAAGTTCCTATCAAATGACAAATTAATGAAATTCTCTAGGAAAAAAATAACTTAAAATTGAAAGTAAAACCTCCATAATTGTTTCATTTGCCAATATACTTACTTGTAGGGAACAGAGATTCATGTTGTAATACATACTCATTTCTCAATACAGAACAATGCATCATTCAATTAAATATTTTTATTCATTCATTGGATTTTAGCTGGATGTCACTTCCCCCACAAAATTTCATCGTTTCCTTCTCCACTTCTAAACTGAACTTCCTTCTTAAATATTTTTCATTGCTCCTATTATTTTTGTAGGTTGCAGTTGAAAACATAGCTGCTTAGAGAGCAGAACACAGAGTTGTTTTGCAACTGTATCTTTAAGATCAGGTACAGTGACAGATGGAAGACACAGAAAATATGTAAGAATAATATTTTTGGAGTAGGTATAAAATGTCAGTTCTAAGACCTCTACATGTATTTTGACTTAACAGCATTGTCTGATTGGTAATATTGATTTAGGGATCATTCCTTTCATAGGGGTGAAGAAATTAGTGTTTAATAAGATGACCAGAATCTCCTGGCTTATAAGAAGCAATGACCAGAGCATTGTACCTAAAAATGGCAGAGAAATCATGTGAACAGCAAATTACACAGGTATTAATCATGAGAATAACTAGATTTTTAACTGCAGAAGAATTATTGTAATATTCACAGATTCCTGCTTTAAAAAGTTACCGACACAAGACGTCTTTAACCCAGAGATATTTTGAATAAATGCAAAGAAACAGAATATATCTTTTGTTGTTTTTGCTGTTACCTGGGATTGAACTCAGGACCTTGTGCTTGCAAGGCAGGCAGCGGCACCACTGAGCTAAATCCCCAGCCCCTACAGCATATATCTTTAACAAAGAAATAGTTCATATATATCTCAATCTTAAATATGCCAGATGTTTCGTAAGTACCCAAACAGCTATCTCTTAAGATAGAACACAAAACAGATTTTGGAGAGAGATCTGAACAGTAACTTGTTTAATTCTACAGAGCAAAAGGACAAATTTAATTATTTTACTCTTTGTCCTTTAACCTATGTTCTTTCAAAAGGTCCACAGAAAATTGTTTTGTCTTTTCTTTTGTACAACACTCACAGCATTTACTTGTGCTTTAATTTTGTAAAATTAAATGACATAAAATTTACCACTGCAACCATTTTGAAGAGTGTAGTTTAGTGGCACTAAAGACATTCATCATGACATGGAACTGCCACAGGAGTTCTTTTAAGTGTAATTACATCACATTTTCTACACTTGTTAAAAAGGGATTAAATTCATACACAAAACTCTACATATCATAAATATGGCACATTCATCAGCTGTACACAGCCATGGAGCCCGGACCCCAATCAGGAAGCCATAGATTCCCCAGTACCCCAGGCTGAGTCCCACCACATAGGAGCTAAGCAAGTATATTTTGAAGTAAAAAACAGATGAGCAAAACAGGTGTTGTCTGCCCTTGAGGAACGTTAACTTCAAAACCTATCAGGTATTCAAAGGAAAGAGGAATCAAATCCACCCTTGGGTGAATGCCTTTATCAGAAGAAAACCCACAGTAAAGTCTTTGGAGTAATGAGACAGCTGTTACTCTCACATGTTCCAGAAAACAATAATTTCTTTATATTATTCTTGCAACTACTTCTTTATGTATGAAATAATTGAAAGGTAAAGAAAAATAAAAGATTTCTTAAAACAACTTTTGATATATTTAAAAATGGTGGGCAGATTTTAAATCCCTCCGTGTTCCAAATTACCCTTCCTTTTACCTATTTTGGTACTTTGTAGTGTTTTTCATTTCACCACATATTATTTAAATAATGTAGAGCTTTTGTCACCCTGTACACTTTATTCATAGCCCCGATCATTGTCTTCTAACATATAATTTCTTTGTCTTTATTTCATATATCATTTATTAGTGATGGTCGGCTTTGAGAGGTGTCTCAGGGTTCAGACAACCTATGAATATACATTTGCAGGTACATGCTGCGTTCTATTTGTTCAGAGCCTTCAAACTACAGCCCCACGTTTTCTGTCCTTTTTGATCACCATTCAATCTTGTCTGGGATTTCTGTACCAAATTTTATGCACAGAGCATATATACTGTCAGGCAATTATTTATAAAGAAATACTTTAAGTAATGAATTCATGTCTGCCAGCACAAAGGGCAGGTGGGGATGACACTAGGCTTTCTTGGAAAAAAGTCATTATTCAAGAGCTCAGGGATGTAGTTTTAAATCTCTGAACAAATGATATACAGCCTGTACTTTTCAACTATTTTTTGTGGATTGGCTGAGAAGAAGACAATCAATAATGAATGACTTATGAAAGGAAGACTCAATCAGAGGTTAAGAGGAGCTGTAACTGATAAGTATCAGAATAGTAACTTCCCTACAATCTTTAAATGGCTTGCTGTGAGGCAGGGGCTTCTATAGGAAACTCCACCCACCTACAAACACAGGCGTCTTCTCCAAGTCCTGGACACAGTGAGAGCCGGAGCCCTGACTCTCAGATTTGCCATTCGCAAATCTTTTTGACTTTTTTTCCCCTTAAGTTCTTTTATTGGTACATTTTAGGTATACAATACATTTACATTTATCATTGGGTGCTTGTACCTGTACATGGTGTATCGTGGTTCTTATTTTTTTCCCCATTCCCTGTGCACCCTTCACCCCCTCCACCCTTCCAAATTTACACAGACATCGTTTCCATTCTTTTTCTTTTCTAATAATTTTTCCTTTCCCTCCTTCCCTTTCCCCTTCCCCTCCCTTCACCCCTATGTCTTTGGACCTTTTTTACTATTTCAAATTATCATTTATTCATTGTAATCATATTAACTCTTGTTTACACCATCAGTTTCTCACACTAGAGAAACTATTCAGTATTTACACATTTGTCCTATTTATTTCACTTAAGAGTATGGCCTCAATATGCATCCATTTAGCTATAAATGACTCTAGTTTTTAGTTCTTTGTGGCTGAGTAGTACTCAATTTTATTTAAAAAAACACATCTTTATCCAGTTTCCAGTTGATGGGCAGTTGGGCTGCTCCCAAGTTTTAGGTATTACAAACTGTGCCACTATAAACATGGGTGCACACATATCACTGTGGTATGATTCTTTTAATTCTTTGGGGAAGATACACAACAGAGGAATAGCTGGGTCAAATGGGACCTGCAGCCCTAGTTCTTTGAGGTATCTCCATATTAATTTCCACAGTGGTTGCACCAGTTTGCCCTTCCACCAACAATGGAGAAGGGTTCCTTTCTCCCCACACTCCCACCAGCATTTGTTATTTGTTGATTTCTTGGTAGCAGCCATTACTTCTGGGGTGAGGTAGAATCTCAGTGTTGTTTTCATCTGCATCTCTCAAATGACCAGTGATGTTGAACATTTTTTCATATGTTTATTTGCTGCTTTTACTTCTTCATCTGAGAAATGTCTGTTCATTTCAGATGCCCGTTTTTGAATTGGGTCTTCAAATTTGGGGGGGGGGTCTGATTTTTTCAGTTCTTTATATATTCTAGATAGTAGCCCTTTGTCTGAGTTACAGCTGCTAAAATTTTTTTCCCGCATTGTAGGTTGTCTCTTAGCTCTGTTGGTGGTTTCTCTTGCAGTGCAGAAGTTTTTAATAAGATGAGATCCCAGTTGTTGATTCCTTGTGCTAGTTCCTGTGCTACTGAGGTTTTGTTCATAAAGTCTTTTCCTATGCCAATGTCTTCAAGAGTTCTACCTAACTTATCTTTCAGCAAGTTTAGTGTTTCTGTTCTAATATTTAGATCTTTAATCCACTTCGAAGTCCCTGGTCGCAGGGAACATGCCAATCCAGCCCATTCCTTTTTGACTTTTGTCAGTTGTTTAAAGTCTTATCATGTCAATGCTTTTATGTGTAAAGTGAGTTTATGTTTTGAGTTGTTACAAGGTTAAGCGGCATTGAGACATGGTTCCCAGGTTCCCTACATTTTGGCAGCAGGGACAGGTTTCATGGAGGACAGTCTTCGTATGGGTGGCAGTAGGGTTAGGGTGGGAAGAATGGATTCAGAGTAGATTTTCATAAGGAGGGGACAACCTAGATTCCTAGCATGCACAGTTCTCAGTAGGGTCTGTGATCCCACGAGAATCAGATGCCACAGCTGGTCTCTCGGGAAGGGGCCTAGAGGAGGGGATGCAGATGATAGGAGTTGCTGTAGCTACATTTTAGTGACGATGCCTTGATTATTAGACAGAGCTTCTGTGACATGTTTTCACAGGTGCTGCATCTTATTTGTGCAATATTATGGGAAGTATGTCATTTTTAAAAATTTTATGGCTCAGTTTATTATTACATTTTGTTTTTAACAAGTAAGGAAATGATGACTCAGGAAAATGGAGGCATTGCCTTTCCTAACTGATCATCTAGGACAAACCCTGTGTATGTTGGACCTGGTTTAATACCGGTGGTAAAAACTGATTGTACTCATTTCTTTCCAGCTCTGTGATCAGTGGCATTAATTTGGGAGCTTCCAATCAGCTATGGTGGAGAAGTTTGTACCAGAAAAATGGGAAAATGGTACAGATGAGCGTCTCCTCCATCTTGACATCTTGATGATCAATGGCACGCTGACGTATTTGAGAAAGGCTAGAGAACATGGTCTTTTTCCAATGCTCTATTTCGTTTCTTCATCTTTTAAAAAAATTGTGTCACAAATAATTTTAACAGCCTTTTGGGTATACGATACATTATTGTTAAGTATGTATACAAGCGACATCATCTTGCTTGACTGATAACTGTGCTATTGCTTTGTTGTGTTAGCGTGGTGTGGAATTTTGTGTGCCTGTGTGTGTTATTTATTATTTATGAGTATATCTGTACCTGCATCTCATTAGAATGTAACAGTTCAAGAAGATCCAAATAATTTTTAATTCAACAGATGTCAAGATCTTCTTACAACCCTTAATTCATAATTAGTATTCACTGAATGCATTTTGAAAGAACATGTAACTTATTTGATTAGACACTGATATAATTTTTTATAGATTTAGAGAGCATTTAACTGAGAACAATAGCTTCCAAAAGAGAATTTTCCACAACCGAAAACCAGTAACGTACAAGTCTAGAAAGTTGACTACATTTTTGTTACATAAATTTAAATTCTAATGTCCATGAATGAAGTGCTAAAGTCCTGTTCTGTTATTTGTGCCCTCCTTGTGGGTGCCTAGACACCACCCTTGTGCAGTGCGTGGATGTGCCAGAGCTCTTATGGCTGCAAAATGTGAAACATTTACTATGGAGTCCTGCTAGGGTTACTTAGCAGCTGCTGCTACGGAACTGCTTCATTGTTGGTGAATTCAATTCTACTTTAGATATTTTTCTGATGTGTGGCAGCTGAACTGTAAAAATTGCTTCCTTCATTGAGGCAAACTCTGGCTCCCTGGTACATTACCAACAAGGCCATTGGATGCTCCTAGTGACTTAATTGGAATCCTGGCCACCGTTTGCTGCAGGTGTGTGTCCTTGAACATGTTACCTGCTGCTTTACCTTTTGTTTCTTGACAAGCTCCTCCTTAGGGTCCTTGTGAATGCAAAGTTGGTGTTAATATTTACATCTTCTCTCTTCTGGTTTCATAATAGTTCTTCAAGAAATGTACACATTTTCCCCCTGGGGAGAAGATCCTTTTTATATCATATTCACAATTAGTTTTGGGTTCTCACAAACTAGACTCCCTTACACATTTAACGTGGTACCCATGGTGAAGACAAATCTTGCGCCCCCCCCCCATATGCACCAAAGATTTAAGTTTGGCTGTGTCTCCTATGATGTCTGCTCAGTATATTTTCAAAAGCCCATCCTTGGGGAATTCCCTCTTCTCTTGCTGAAACTGGAATTTGTGATTCTAAAACTTATTCCTTCCCCAGAATGTAAAGCAGAATTCATTTCCCTGCCTTACTTCTTCCTTTTGATAAAGTGTAAGCGCTATATTGAGATACCACCACTCTCCAAAGATAAAGCATTCCTGTCAGAACATGCAATGGTTGCCCGGGCAACCCAGGCAGCTGGAGAGATGGCTGCTCTCTTTCTCCTTCCCACTGAGGGAGAAAGTCCCTGAGCAGGTGTGAAGGGAAGAGAAATGCAAAACAATTTCAACTTGCTTATAGCTACCTTGTCACTATTCTTGAGGGAACAATTTGAAAAATAAAAAGGAATATTGCCAAATGCAAGTATTTTGCAGTACCACATTAATTCAAAATTATTTCTACATTATACTTTTCTGAATCAAAATAAGTCTGGGAACTACATAATCTTTGTTAGAAATGATGGCTCCATGAGAAGCAGGACAAGATTGAATTTAAGCTGTCAACTGGATGAACTGGAATCATATGCAGGAAAAGGGAAAAAGGGAAATACAGAAAAAAAGCAGAAAGCAGAACCAAAACAAACACCTCCTAAGATGACCCAGACCATAGTCTGTAAATCTATCTTGTGCTTTATTCTGTAACTTGTCCCACTCAGGGAAGAAATGCAAGTCTTTTTTTATTTCAAGGTCATCTTACACACTTGAAATGGGTGTGTATGTACTGACAGACAGCAGACTTGCCAAGCACTGATGGTCACCGAACTCAGTCACTTTTCTCTGGATTGATAGAGTCCTAAGCTCTTTGATACTCAGTGTCGCATTTTATCCTGAGCCTTCACAGAGAGCTAAAGACCCTGGGTCTCCCCAGGTGGCAGGGACGCAGTCGGCCCAAGCACAGCGGTCTGGTTTCGAGCAGTCTCTGCGCACCATCCTCCTCCCCATCGCCAGCTTGGTGTGGTCCACCTGGCTCTTTGTCTGCGCTCCAGCTCAGGTTTCTGATGGGAAAACCTCACGTATCCAGATAGAAGGGTGAGCCGCCACTCCGTGCTTCAGGTTCACTCAGCTGTGGTGACACAGGAAACAGGAAGGGTCCCAGAGGCATAGTGTGAGCATTTCAGGAAGGGACGACTGGGAGTTTATGAGATGTTATCTATTTGTTTTCTTTTTTTACTTACTTTGCTAGTGGTTTATATTAACCTACCATGCTTCATCCATGACAACTTTGCTATGTTCTTTGTATGCTCTTTCCTGTCTTCCTCACATTCATAGAGTAGTTTGGTGAGGTGGCGGTCTAATACTCTTTTGAATTTGTATCCCTAGTCATGTGTCACGGTGTCTTGTACAGAGTGTCCCAAGTAAGTCTTTATCTTTTGATTTAAGAATGTGTAGGTGTTGACTGGGAAATAGGACAGGGAATTTTGCATGTTCACACTGCAGCCTAGCGACAATTTGGCAAATTTTAAGTGCATCTATAGAAAAGGCAGTGTTTTATTTGGAGTTCTCCCCACAGTGGGCACCTGGGAAATGTAACTTGTGACTTCTTCTAATATCTTATCACTAGTCGATAAACCCATGAGTTGGCCTGTGTCCTGTGCTAAAATGTACTACATTTCCTTTGACCTCTGTCCTTTGTGTGGACCAATGAGCCAATAGTGTCCGCCATCTATTTCTCCATGTAACCCACCACTTAGGAATTTTAGTAGTCAACTGGAGTCTTTTCTGGCCAATTGTATTTTCCACTCTCTGACTATGACTGCAACCAGGAAGATTGTTATAAAGAAGCAGGAGAGCTTCAGTAATGGGTTTTGGCTCATTCTCTCCTGTTGCCAGTAATGTGTTGGTACATAACCTCTGGAAAATTGATGAGAAAGAGTTTCCTTGACATTTTTGTTTCGAGGTCCCTAAGCTTGTGTTCTGTAACACTGAAAAGGAATGGTATTTTTCCAATTTGCTAGCTATGATACTGGGGCTATGCAGGCAAACTTTAAATTGTGAAGTGGCCTTGACACCTTTTCTCTGCCAAATAAGGTCACATTAAGAAACAAGGGTCTGGGCCTGGGCATCTTTGCGGGAATAACATTGAACCTATAAAAACTGGTAACTAAATAACACACTTCTACCCAGAAGTGCAAAAAGAGGTTTCAAGGGAAATAACAATGCGTACAGCATAGGAAATGTAACAGAACACAATTATAGCCAACCAGAGAACGAAATCTATAGCATTCAATGCTTACATTATAAAACAGAAAAGTTCTCAAGTCAATAATACAAACTTCTACCTCAGCAGATGGGAAGAAAGGAAAATAGTAAAAGTAGGAGCAGAAATTGGTCAATTTTGAAATGAAAAAGGGCAATGGAGAAAATCAATTAAGAGTCTGACTTTTAAAAAAAAATCTATATAATTAATGAAATCTGTACTAAGTTTTTTTTCTTGTATTGCAGTGATTGTACATTTGATTAGTGGCTTCTTTTTAGGCACAGCCAAATTTTGTGTATCTCAGCATGGGCTGTGTACATACTGCAGAAGAGGCAACCTGAAGATTGTAAGGATGTCACATGTGTACACTGCTTGGCAAGTCCAGAGTGTTTGGGAAAACTAAGGGACAAATAACATTGGCTCATACTGCTGTTAGAAAAAAAACAAAGGCAAGTACCTAGCTTATAATTAAGATTGTAATATAATGTGTGACCATCATCATCACTGCCATCATCATCATCATCAGTAATAAAAATGACCCTTAACATTTGTAAGAAAAAAATGAAGATACAAATTAAGGATATTAGTAATGAAACAAGGAACATCACTATGGACTTTGAAAATCCACAACTGATAATGAAAGGGTGACCGTGATGTTTGTTGTCAAGGCAATATGTGGGTTGAGGCAGAAGTAGTAAGAGGAAAGGTATTAGGTAAATACCTGGAAGAAAAGCATTCTGGGCAAAAGGACTGACACAGGTATGGTGGATTAACTAATGGTCAACTCAAGTGGGACCGCCCAGGTGAACCGAGTCTGGAAGACCCATCTGTGGATTGTTGCCAACAGCATAAAAGGAGAACAGGAAGGGACAATTGTATGCTGCTGATTTCCCAAGAGAAGCTTTTTTTGTGGCTGGTTTTCCTGATATGAATTTGTCTGCTCTCATCATTGGAGGAGATCAGGTCCCACTGTCCCTGGGACAGCTGCTGTTCTCTTTAGGGAGCTCTGGTTGGCCCTTGGGCATCACTTTCTGGCTCCAGTGCAGAGCTCTCAAACTGGGGTCACAGACCCTTCACTCCACCAGCACAAGCTTTTTGTCTTCTATTACTGGTCCTTGGCCTTTCTGGTGCAGATCCCAGATGTGGACTTGCATGAGGCATTCCCGTGGGCTCTAGGCCTCTGGCTGGACTCATGTGGAATCTTCCCATGGGACTCACGGTGGTCCCTTCAGATCTCTAGCATGTGGACAGATCTCTTACACTCTTCTGCATTTGACTGTTGGAGTAAATATTATAAGACAATCCTATACATTTATGTGTCCTGTGTTAAATCTATTCCATTGCAAACACTGACTACAACAATCAGCATGTAAAGACCCTAAGTTCCACGCAAGCCTAGAATATCAGATATGTTATCTATACATATCAATTATGTTATCTAAATCGAGAGACAATTATAAAGAAAAGAGCTAAATAGATGTGTGTGCATAAGCATCTTTTATGTACAAAGTGTACATTCTATTATGATATCATGTGGAAAAGCAACTAAAGACAATGGGTTGTTGAGTGGTGAGGGAAATGAAGTATAAAAGGGCAAGAATGACTGGGGTGGTGAGGACAGTGTCGCTTTGGACTGGCTTTGGGATTCACTCCAGGAACTGATGGAGCACATTGCTGGCTATGGAAGTATGGCCTTGGGGTCCATATCTGCTCACTCCTTCCTCTCTGGGACTGTTCCCTTGCTCTGCTCCCTAGCCACCATGAACTAACTGTCTTTGCCCCAGTATGCCCTTCACAATGGCATTTCACTCTGGGTGCCAGCCAACCCTGGACTAAACCTTCTGAAACTGTGAGCTAATTAAATCTCTCCTCTTTGAGGTGTGGGTGTCCAGAATCATGTTCCAGCAATGGAAGGCTGACTAATACACTGAGTTTGTACAGGGAGTAGATTGTAACATTCAGGCAGGTGTAGTGATCCAAAAAGCTGAGTAATATTTACTGGGTGAACTATGGTCCAGTGAATTTTAAAATGAATGGTAGGTAGCTGGTTGAAAGCATAGTGGAATAAATAGTAAAAACAGAAACCCCATTGTGTTTTTGATAAAGACATGATCTGCTGTAGGGACTGAGTCAAGGCCAAGGGTGGGTAGCATCCATACCAACCTTACTGGACTACACAGGCATCACATAGGTCAGGGAGAGTTAGGTGAGCCAGGGCAGGGTCTTCAGCATATCCTGAAGTTTATGGAGATGACGGGTGGCATGAGAGTGGGACATGGGTGGGAGTGTGCAATGGCAGAGTTCAAAGAAGATCTGCAGGGGAACTCTGGAGAGTCAGGTGATGCCGGTCAGGTCAGTGGTACAGAAGGGCAATAAAATTAGAGCCAAAGCATAAGAGACTGAAATACAAGAGCTAACAACTCCTAGTTATGACCATGAAAGGTAAACAGACGCTGCATGTTGCCGATTCCAGGGCTTTGGAGTGACCCTGGCAATTTTAGCAGCCCTTTGTAATCAGAAAATTATGCCAATGTTCAGATGATTACAATTGGAACATTTCTCTTGCTTTTGTACCATCTGCTAAGAACAAAGCTGAGAGTCATTAGTTTAAGTGGGGCAATTCAGTTGTTTTAGCATCTGAGTTCTATTTTTGAGAAAAATACTTAATTAAGGTAAGAAATTTAAGTCAATATGTACCATTCATCTTCTGTTCTTGGTATGCATTGTAGCAAGAGGATCCAGCAAAGAAATATGGAGAACATGTGCTCCTGCACTCAGAAGCCTGTAACCATCATTGCGTCATGAAATGATCTGGGCATTTAAAATCTGAATTTCACAGCCAGGTACACTTTGGGTCATGGCCAAGACACTCCAGCTCTGCCACATTGGCTTTGGTCCCATTGCTCCACCGTGACGAGTGAAAGAAGGGTCACATTGAAATTGTGCTGAGCCAACTGGCTTATTTCACTCCTCACATAACACTGAGTTCCAAGACCTGTTCTACAGTAACAGAAGGAGGAAGGGTCAGCCAGGATGACTGTAAATTTACTGAAGAAAGAATCATTTTATCTATGTTCCTTTTTAAATGAAATAGCTTTATGACTTACTTTTCATTGAATCCTGGGAAGATATGACATTTAATTCCATTTATTCAAAAATTCTCTGAGTGCCTCCTATATGTTGGTAATTATTCTAAGCCTGTATCTAGTGTGTGAGTTAATATATTTAATTATTATATTTAAAATCAGTAATAAATTATATACAGGAAACTAAGAGGTGAAAATAGAGTAATGAAATAATAGAACCAAAGACTTGGGAATCCAAATCTAAACATCAATTGTAAAAATATGTGAGTACATATAATCTCTCCTTCATGTATTTCACACCCCACTCTGCATGTTCTGTAGCACTTTTATCCAAGTTCATTTGTATCCTTATTTTGGGTGACATGTCTGAATAAAACAAGACTCAAAAGAACAAACAGTGTGTCAGTCTTATTTCTAACACCTCTCTAGCAACATTTGCAAATTTCATCACAAATGCTTTTTATTTTTTAAAAAGGTCACAGAATGTGACATTGACTAAACAGTTGTTCTAAAATAGACAATTTTCTGAGTTAGCATTTACCATGTCATATATGAGCAGAAAATATACTGCTAGGGACTCTAATGGATCTAGCTATGATTCTTACCATCAAAATTCTGACATTTCCAGAGAAGCTTTATAAGTAGGAAATGATAATGAGTATTTTCAGATGCTTTTCTGGTGCAGGCTATCAAGGGTAGTGGTTTCATTGTTTGTATGCTATTTTATCAGGCGAGGGAGCATAAATGTTGCATGGATTCATGGTTCACTAGGAGCAGTGTTCTCTGTAGTATTCCCAGGTCTGTCTCCAGCTCCCGCTCACAGGAGCTCAGACTTCCTCTGTGAAACTGTTGCCTCAACTCCAGACACCTGTGCTGATGTCCCCAAAGGAAGGCACCGTGCCATTGTCTTCTGAGGACCATTTTCTTCCCTCAAACTAACCTCCTCCTCCACGTCTCACTCCATGAGTCTTCCTCGAGGGTTTTCTTCTCCTTCTTCATCTTGATAACTTAGACTTCCCTATCCTTTTCCGATCAAATTTATATCAATTTTTGTTCTATTTAATCAGCATTTCTAAAATCTTAGTGTGACTTGGCTAAGGGGACACCTACATTAGGTCAGATTGCTTATTGCTTAAACCAGAAATTATCTGTGTCAAATTTTTGAAATTTGATTGCCTTGAATGTAAAAACCATTCTGGTCTCACATAGTTTGAAATTATGAAGTGAATTTCTGAATAAACAAATGCACCGTTATTGTGATACTTTTAGTAGTACTCACCTTCATGAGATTTGCTATTATCATTTTATGCAAGTCAAAGGTAGTGGGAAATAAGAGAAGAAAATAGTTGTATTAGAAATGAACAAAATTCAATTCAGGGAGCTTGAGTAGGACAGAGGTTGACTGGATTTGAGTAGTATGAAGGAGAAATACCCTAACAAAGAAAACTGATTCAGAGAGGTGACAGGGTTCCAAGCTGGACACTTGTCAGTCTGGAGTAAGACGACTGATCACGACCCCTGGAGTATAGACTGGTGTGGCCACAATTTTGTAGTCAATGCATGAACAACAAACTGGTCTCCTGACTACTGAGTCTGAAAAATACATCACAAATATCATCTCAGTCCTGGAAACAGGCTGATGATGGAATAAAACACTGCCCTTTTATTGCATAAAATAGTTAGACTAGAAATTCAGTATATAATTCTGTAGGGAGTGAGCTTGGAAATTAGAGACAGGGCAGAAATGGAAACAATAACTGCAGGCACCTGGGAGGCACTGTGGGTGCTCAGGTTGGAGCTCAGCCATAGACCCTGGGCTAGCACGCTCATGGCCCGGGGCTGAACCCCTGCAATGCATCGAAAAGCAAGCACAAAACACTTTTTTTGTCTCTGTCTAAGTTTTGTGTTCTGCTTTGAGAATGAAAGCTCTGAAGGAAGCTGTACGAGCATGTCTGATCATTTCTCATGATTAACGTCCTTCAAACACTGACCTATCTCAACTGCAACTGTCACTCGGCAAAATACACTCACATTCCAGGTGCAATGCAAAGAGAAAGGTGCATTTTATTTTTGCTTAGAAAAGCAAAATAATGTACTTTAGCCGTGTGCCCTGTAAGTATCTTGGAGTGGAACCAAAGACTTCATATTCAATCAAGGATTAGAAAGGCTAAGAGAGGCACTAGTAACCAATTTGTAAAAATATCCACAGATATTTGAAGAATTTGGGACGGCAAGAGAACCTACAGGCTCACTTAGGCAGGGCTAAGGTTCTAAAACTAAATTTTAAAATATATAAAGAAAATATACTTTATTACATTTAAATAAATATCTTATACATTAGCGATAGGGAAGATGAAAACACATTTCACTTTTAAATGCTGTCCTTACTAATGATTCTCTTTATTTGTTTCCTTACGTGAGTACTGATTGTCTTTCCTCATTCATATATTTTAATTAGAGAATTCTGGATCCTTACCTTCATCCCAAATATTTGATGACTTTGCAGGCATTCCAAGAGTGAAATCAACTGAGGTGAACACTCTCTCCAAGTTCCTACCATTACCCTACTTACAAGAGAGCAGGGTAGTAGGTAGTTTCCTGTAGCTGCTTCTTGACATCATCGGAAGTTTCAATTTGTAGGCACAGATTCTCAGTGTATTTACATCTGATTTCTGTTATCTCTGTGATAAGAAAAACACAACCAGTCATTATGGGTAATGGTGTATTGGTCAGGGTCAGCTTTTTGTCAGTAGAACACAACATACAACACTCACAGCTTAAGTGAGATGTTTTATTTGGCTCAATGAATTTTGTCCATGTCTGGATTGAAGACAAAAATGTCATTGTAGAAGGCATGGTGGAAGAAAGCTGCTTACTCACAGAGGCTGGAAAGCACAGCAGGTTGGACAGAGCCACAGACATGAAGAGCCCGGGGATCAGATGTAGTAGCCAACATGATGCCCTCATGGCCCAGAGAGATGCCCAGGGTGTGTTTTTCTAACCCCTAAACTAAATGGCTCTGAAAACTATCAAGTTGACAATATGGCTTAACTCTCACAGTTAAGATGGAATGTCAAAGATAATTTGAACAAATGAAAGCTTTGCATGCCGTGCTTTTACCTATAATTGTTTAATTTCTGTGAATTACACAGAATTAAGCTATGTGACATCACCATGAAATCTTAAAAGACTGCTCAGTGTATAAAATTTATAATCACAAGTGTTGCTGTTCTAGTTTACCAATCTGGTAGGTTTTGTTATCTTCTGAAATACAGCAAATAACTAAACTAGTATTTGTCAGTCAGGCTCATGGTCTTTTTGTTCTGAAATTGTCTATTGGTTTCTGCAAAGCTGTCATTTAAATATTCAATTATTCATAAAGCAAACTGTCCCTAAAGAATGAATACTGAACATCTCTGAAAATATTCACCATCGTTTCATTGGGTATATATTTGTCTGACACTTGTAGTGATCCACGTAGTCCTTGAATGTTAGGTGCTGAGATCATCACAGAAAAGATAACAATGTTACTAACATATTTAATCTTTATTTTTCAAAAAAGAAATGTTATTTAATCAAAAATAACACAATTGATGTTTTTGTTTATAATCTTTATTCACCACCACGTGGAATTAAAGTAGAATCAAAAGTAATATGAGAAATAAAGTGATAAAGGGCACTATTGTTTAGGATAATTGCTTAATAAAGATAAATATCATTATATTAGGAAAAAGAATTGAGAAAAAATTGCATTGCTGGCTGCAAATCTTAAACTCCTTGGCACTGAAGGATTCTGTATTCCTCCAAACAATCCAGTAGCTCAGAAGTGTTCAGAACACAAACTCAAAAACTCAGTATTTTAAGGGCAGCATTTGAAGTTTTGGAAACCTCAAAGAGAACAAAAGAAAACAACGCAGAATCAGGAATGTGAAAGTGATGGTTCTCGAAAACCAATCTGGAAGCTGATCTGCCAAGATAAGAAAGGGGCAGAAAAGGGGTCTGCGTTGGAGGAGAGATCATCCTGATGTGCCCTCCCCTATCCTGCGCCCTGTCATCACCAGAGGAGCTGCACTGTCCCAGGTGGAAAGCTCATCTGCAGGGAAGGTCTTCCTGCAGCAGGTGGAGTGACCAGATCATCTGAAACAGGGTGCGACATGGCTTGTGCGTTTTGAAAACCAAAGAGCCCCAAATGAAAACCAAACTAACCCAACTCTTACTCCCAGGAACTTAGCCCACTTGGGAGAAGGGGAAGGGGAGCGGGAGTTATTCCAGGCCATGGTTGGTCTAGGAGGTGAATTCTCATTGTGACAGAAGGTAGTTCTTTCTGCAGGTGTTTTAAGTGGACTATTTCCAGGCAAATGGGTGCCAGAGGCGAAGGTAGATTTTAGTTCATTACTAATTGACTGCAGTCTGATTAAAAGTCGAGAACTTCATTGAACTGAGAATGTGAAACTTAATTCACCAGTTCCACATTATGATGGATTAACTAATGGTCACCTTGTACCGCCCACCTGCAGTGAATCAGTGTGGTGTGGGAGTGGAAGATCCACTTGAGAATTGTTGCCAATGGCATAAAAAGAGAACTGGCAAAAAAAAAAAAAAAAAAAAAAAAAAAAAAGAGAGAGAGAGAGAGAACTGGAGGGGGCTGTTGATTTTCTAGGAAAAGCTTGGTGCGGATGGTTTTCCTCATGTGAACTTGTCTGTTTTAGCGGGAGGAGAAGCTAGGCTCCTCACTATCTCAGGGGCTGGCTGCTGTTTTCATCAGGGGAGCTCTGATCATCACCATGAGCATCATTTCCTGGCACCAGTATGGATTCCTCAGTCTAGTGGTACAAATCCTTCAACCCACTGGCATAGGTTTTCTGACTTCCACTGCTGGCCTTTGGGCCTTCCAGGTGCAGATCCTCAATACAGACAAGCCTGAGATATTGCCCTGGGCTCCAGGACACTGGCAGGACTCGTGGAGGACATTGCCTTGGGTTCAAGGCCTTCAGCTGGACTTGTGTGGGACATTGCTGTGGGATCCAGGCCCTTGGCTGGATTCTTTGGGCCTCTAGTGTGCAGCTAATCTCTTGCACTCCTCCATATTTGACTTTTTGGGTAATTATCATAAAATAATTCTATAAATTTTGTGTCCTGTATTAAATCTGTTCCCTTGCCAAACCCTAGCTACAACAAACATTAACCTCAGGTTATTTATTAAAGATCTGTGAACACTCTAGCGACATACATGAAAGAGGAAAGCAGTGGCCCTCCCCAAAAGGGGAGCTGTGTGCTTTCTGAGCTTCCAAGAATGGCTGCTGAGCTGTTCTCAGTGGTCTTTTGCCAAGGGCCACTCCATAAGGACAAAGACTGCTGCCCTCAAGGGTGTAGCAGCCCTGACACAGGGAGAAGAAGTGACCTTTGGTTTCTCTGGTCTTCTGGTTCCTTCTGCCAGCTGAACATCTCTTGTAACCACTTTAATAGGGATGAACAGAGCACCGGCCCAAATTTGCTATGGAGTTACAAAAAAATAAACATGCTGGGGTCGAAACCATGAGCAGGAAACTGCTTTGTAGGTGATGGGTAGTGAGGGAAGGGCAAGGAAATGATCTTGAAACTGAGATCTTAACCATAAGAATGAAGTGGGGGAGAAGGCAGGGCAGATCAGAGCCCAGGATACAGAGGCCAACAGGTGCTGGAGGGTAAGTGTGTGTGGAATCAGTCCATGGGGACGCTTGAGACACTGGACAGAGTAATGCAGAAAGTGAGCACGTGGATCAGAAAGGCAGCATGGCAGATTCTTCAGGGAGCCACTGTGGTTAAAAGAGGAAACAGGAGGAGGAAGAGGAGGAGGAGGAAAGAAGCACAGGGTCCGAGGAGGTTGGGAAGGGAACGATTCACTGGAAGAGAAAGTGATGGTAAAACTCTTCTGAGACACCGAGGACAGTGGATGCTGATGACCAAGGTTAAATTAAGAAGGGTGTTGTGACCTTGGGGACAACTGTTTCAGTGACATCTCTCCTCTGCGTTATGATTATGAAGAGTGAAATCCTCCTTGTTTCATTAACAACATATATTCTGTTCCATTCATTTAATTTGTTATATAAACTGAAGGTGTTACGTTATTTTCATGCTTGGGAATGAAAACTGTCAGTAGAGACCATATATTGAAAGAGTGAGGAGAATCCACAACTCTAAATAAACGGAATCAAAATCCTGATCAGCCACCAAAACTGTCCTTCTAATTCTTCCCCTCATCACTTACGAACAACCCCATCTTTGTAGCTATTCAGTCTATTAGTATTGGAATTAAATAAGACTGCCTTCATTTAAGATTTTATTTACAACTTTTTGTCAGTTTTCTGCTTTATTTTTCTCTTTAGGAGGGAGGGAAACTATAAAAGTAAAAGCACTTGTGATTTTCTCTCAGTGGTTCGCTCTGATACATGAATACTACGCAGTGAGCAGCCGATAACCATCTGAGTGTAATGAATGGGATTACTTCCCAACACAGCAACTAAGAAAGTATATGATGCATCCTGTTGATGGAGTGGTTTTGTTAGAGCTCAAGCTTTCTAAAATTTAGTTTATCAATGGGTATGAGGTCACCACAGGATAGGAGTAAGAAGTTCTGGGCTGCTGTACTGCACAGCAGGGTCAGTACAGACAATGATAATGTATTATAAGTTTCAAAAAGCAGAAGAAAGGAGTTTTCATGATTTCACTGTAAAGAATTTATAACGTTTTGGTAGATAGATATGTGCAATCTCATGTAAACATCACATGAAATGTACATGTATCAAAATATTAATCAGTATCCTCATATATATGTACAATTTTTCCTATGTGTGGGTAAAAAGTAAATTTTAAAATAGAGTTTAAATGTGCTAGTACATAAGAAGATTCAAAAAGGAGGCACTAGGAAATAAAGTAGAATTGATGACTATAGGTTCTAGCACTTCTAAAGTCACTTGTTACCAAAGTCTTTATCCAGTTAGAATAATCCATGTAAGAAAGGCCTTTGCATTTTCTGAAATGCATTGTCTATATAGAGAAGGAAATGGAATCAAGTGACCCCTTGATTTCTGAAAATCTGCATAGAATATAATAATTCTCATTTCAATTTTGTAAGTTCCTTGTAAATAAGGAATGTGTGCACATTTTTAACCTCAGTTTTGATTACAGTGTTTTACAAAAACCAGGTTGGCACATTTACTCATGCAATAAATAACTGATAGGTAACTATTTAACTACACTACACTGGGATGGCTAATGACTCTCTGGAAATAATTAGATATTCTCAAACCTAGAGAACCTCAAAGACACACTGTTGGGAACTAGCTGTTTACATACACTTACATGATTCAAATTGAAACCTCTTAACTCTGATCAAAGACTACCTCCTTTGCCTATCCATAATTCATCATTTATGGCCAACTTTCTTGGGCTGTAAAGTGAGAATAGGCCATAATCTCTTATCTGTGGAATCAAAATATCACAGGGCCCAGGAATTTACAGTTTTTGTAAATAACCCAGACTATTCCTTAACCCTGAAGGTGGAGAACCATTTGCATAGAGATTACATCCCAGATCTGGGATTTGTCCAATTCATTTTCTTGAGACAATATAATCCAATTTTTCTACAGTCTGTTCCTGGTTAGTCATTATGAATTCTCAACTGATATTAACACAACAATCTCATGAGAAATTATTTAGGTTTTGAGCTGAAATAAAAAAGTTATAATTTAACATTTTTAACCAAAACACTTTAAACAAGTAATAGTGTATAATCCCAGGGGCTGAGCCAATTCTTTGTATCCACTAAACACTCCCAGCTCTGTAACCCACTTTGTGGCTGACACTAAGAACCAGCATAGACACAACTACTTTTAAAAAAAATCTTTATGGCTGTGTAATTCATGCACTATAAGGGAAGCATGTACCGACTCTATGGTTAAACTTTTGACATATATGTGTACCTGGGAAACCAGTTTCCTCAGAATAGACTTATCATCCCCTCAACTTCCCTCCCATCCTTCCTTATAAGTCCTCTCCCTACCCTCTTGGCTCTTCACAAAAGTTGATCTGTTTTATGTCGCTGCGTATCAGTTTACAGTTTCCTAGGACTGTGTATAAGTGGTACACCGGGAAATGCATTCTTTTTTATTAATCTTTCTTTTCTTGTTCAGTGTTGCTCATTTATAATTAATTCATATTTGTTGATAAAACTGTATCATAAATTTGTGAACATGTTCAATTGTTAATGGACATTTGGGTTGTTTCTAAGTTTTAGATTTTGTAAATAAAGCTGCTATGAGCATCCACATGGCCATCTCCATATGGCCTTTCATTTCTCTTGGGTAATTATTTATAAGTGGGGTGATAGAGTCATCTGCTAAGTGTACATTTAATTTTTCAACACATGGCTTAAAATGCTTTCAAAACTTGTGCATCCTTTTATATCTGTAGCAGCAGGGTTTAGCTATTTCCAGTGCTCTACTTGATACAAACATAGGTGAAAAGCCAATTTTTTATTATATGACCCCAGAAACTCAATCTTTTAATTTAAACACAAAACATTTTACACATTTTCCTATAAACTGTGTCTTCTGGGAATAAGACTACCAGGTAAATCAGTAAGGATCATTTTACTTGTTTCAATTAGAATTCCACTACGAGTTGCTCTTTGCTTTGGACAATCTTGTTATTGAATGACCCTTGTTACCAGTTGCTGGTGTAATGCATCTGCCATTTCATTCACAGAACTTGAATATTTCAGTGAAAGTATTCAACAGCCTCATTTCCTTTCCAATGAAGTTGTGCCCAAGGATCTATGCAATGAAATACATGTTATTTTATTATAAGTCCATTTCCTCTGGCTTCTCTTATATATTCCAAGGTTTAAAATAGTTTAGAAATATTTTTCTTTTATTATATATTAACTTATTTCATTTCTTAGTGGTTGTGATGGATTAGGTACTGGTACCTTAATTATGCCTATGTATTAAGCCCAGAACATGCAGGGGTTATATGTAAGTGTGCCATCTTACACAGTGCAAGAGGCTTTGCAAATGTGATTAAGTCAAGGCTTTGGCAAGAATGGTGTTTTCCTGGAGTTCTAGGGTAAGCCCAGTGACATTCCAATGTCTTGATAAGAGGAAACCTGGAAGGTCAGAGTCAATATTAGGAGATAGGACAAGAGAGGCATGAACTTGCAGTGAAGTGAGGCAGGCAGCCCTCAGATTCTTAAAACACGGGAACAAATTCTCCTCCTGGAGCTAAAGGCAAGAAGGGCCCTTCCAACAGGTCTGCTCTGTGTCCCTGGTTTAAGACCTATGACCTTTAGAATTTACTTAATACATTTTCGTGGCTTGAGACTGCCAAGTTTATAGTGCAGTATCCTAGGAACAGGGTTATTTATAATTATGGAATAATGGAACTGGGAACATGGCTCGGTGGTAGAGCACTTATCCAGTGTGATTGAGGCCCTCGGTTCAATCCTCAGCACTGCAAAAATAAATAAATAAAGAAAGAAAGAAAGAAAGAAAGAAAGTAAATTGAAGGAACATCAGTGTGTCCCAGGGGTGAAGAACTATTGCTGCAGGGTATGGAAAACCATCATGGATTATCAAGTCTGTAAGAAGTGTACCCCCAAGAAGGGTTTCCTGAGAGCCTGGAGAACTTGGGATTGGAAGGTGAATGTGAGACGCTGGGTGAGACCAGAGATTTGAAATGCTACGGAGATTGTTAAGCTCAAGGTAATGGGACGAGTTAAGGTGGGAGATTTTTATTGTCTATTACAGGTAGAATTGTGAGGTCTAGGAAATGTCCAATCTCAGGATTAGAAAGTCAAGGAAAGGAGAAGAAGAAGCTAAATGGGAAGCAGCAAGAATCTCTTGTACTTTTTCATGCATGGTTTCATTCTTTTCCAACTAACTGTGCTTTTACTCCCCACCCCGCTCCTTACCATATGCCTGTTGAATCTCCATTCATCATATAGAATTCGAGTCAAATTTCACCTTTTCTTTGGCTGAAGTTTTGTACTTCTAAGGATACTTCTAAGTTACTTGAAAGAAACATTTTCAGAATAATAAATAGCAGAAATGAGTCTTACAACCAAGCATCTCTGTCTACAAAATGTGAATTATTTTTTCTATTCCTAGAGTCATTTCTGCATTGAGTCCCCTGTGCAGATGCATAAGTGACATGGGCTGAGAGAAAATCAGTGGCACAAGCCCATGCCTTGTGGTTCAGGTTCCAATTGCAAAAGAAGAAAGAGCCGCCAAGTAGAAAACAGAAGAGTTCCCAGGTGAGAACTTGACACTGAGATCCCTAAACTCTCAGTGTGCGAGTCATGCCTATTATGGGGACATAAATTGTTGGGCCAGCTGTGGATAATATCTCAGGGAAATGGCTTCTACAAATCAGGTGGGTAGGTTTCTTCTTTTTCTCTTTCTTCTTTTCATTCCTTCTTCTTGTTTTACTTTTCTTTTCTTCTCCACTTTTTCCACCCTGGCCTCTCTTGTTCTGTTTAAAAATAGTTTATTCTATAGAAGAGTAAAATACAAAGGAATAGATTCAAGTTGTAAAACGAGTGGTCCAGGTAAACAGTATGTAAAATATCTTGACAAGAAAGGTAAATAAAGAAGGAAATATAAGAATGAAGAGAATGCAGAATCTTATTTCCTCAAAGTACAGTGGGGTCTTATTACAGAAATGAATACAAAAGAACATGGTATCTCCTACTCTCCTTTATATCTAATACCTCTTTGGAAAGAAAAAAGTTATAACTTATTTATCCTCAATACACTTTTTAATTGAAACTACTACATGTCAATTCCCATGAAACAATGAAAAACAGTGGTTACTTGTCTTTGAAGTGTTTACAGTCAAAATCAGTGGGAAAATGCACGTATTGGTCAGCTGTCTAAGACCACTGTGAATATCTAGGATAAATCAACTTTCACAGAAGAAAGACTTATTTTGCTTTAGAGTTTTGGAACTTGCAATCCATGAACCATTTAGCTCCATAGCTTTGGGTCTGTGGTTGTACCATGTATCAGAGTAGAGGCACAGGTGCAGAGCCCTGTACATCTCAGGGACAAGGAGAGAGAGGGAGGGGGAGGGAAAGGGGGAGGGGAGGGGGAAGGGAGGAAGGGGCCCATACCCGCCATCCCACTAGACATTATATCTCAAGTGATCTAAACTCCCTACCAGGTTTCACCACCCTGGAGCCAAGCCTTTAACTCCTGGAACACTGCAGCCACATTCCAGATCCAAATGTAGCAATGCATTCAAAGTCTTACTGTTCCATGAGGTATTAAAATGCAAATATTTGCACATAGCGAATTTGTATTCTTACCAAAGCTAGATGTTTCTGTAGAGGACAGAGCAGAAGGAAACCCCAAGTAGTGTTCCCTTCTGTGTTCTCCTCTTCCTTGCCCACTTCTCCCCCTGGGCCCCTCAGAGTATTTCTGAACTGAGCTTCTCTTTTGTGCCACAAACAGAATCACCGAAATGCCCAAAGCCAATGTATGATGAGATGTGCATAACTGGTCAGGGCATACGTTACTCTTCAACTCTGTCTTCTCTTCCTCCTCTAAGAACATATATCGGGATTTAGATTGAATGTTTGCTATTTATCCTCACCAGAAATGCATGTGCATGACCTAAATATCTTAGCATCTTTTTGTCTCTTTTCAGTTCTTTATATCCACTGTTCTGAAAAAAGATTCTATGTAAAATATCCAATCATAACATTTTAACATTAATTTTTATTCTGAGGAAAGTGTAATTGTGCTTATGTTTACAGTTATTGCCATCATTCCCCCAGGTAATTTCTAGAACAAACTGACTTTTACATTTCTTAGCATGATTTTAAAAATGCCACTTATCCTCCCCAATATTTCTTTAAATATAGATTCATTTCTTTGCTGCACCAAATATGACCCCAGGCCACCGGGAAAATAGAAATACTTATTTCCTTATAGTTCTGTTCAACTCTTGTTCCTCCTCCTCTTTCATTTATCAACTGACCATCAAGTCGGCCTCTGAGAAGACAGAAATGTGCTGTGCTCTACATTCACAGTGGACCCGACCAGGTGAGGTGAGCACTGAAATTAAAGCAGGTATCAGAAGAGGTATTTACTTTGCTCCATAAAAATAGAAGTGATGTTCCAATTAACTTTCAGAAATGGAGCCTCAGATTTACTGTAAGCCTCAAGCTGTAGAAAATACGATGATAGAGCACCGACAGTTCTATTCGTCACTGTTGTTCACCTAAAGAAGGTGGAAGCCCTGAATTAAAGAGCTATCACCTCCAACATTTTGCCAGCTGGCTGGGAAAAATGATATGCAACCTCGACAGCCAACAGCCTGTTCACAGAACTTCCATTCCAAAGCAAGCCTTCTTCCGCTGTTTCCCTGCATGGAAGGCGTTCTACAGCCCCTAGCCACCTTCCATTCCAAAGCGAGCCTTCTTCTGCTGTTTCCCTGCATGGAAGGTGTTCTACAGCCCCCAGCCCCCAGGACAGGTCAGTGGGACAGAGTGAGAAGTGAACAGCAGCAGCCTCTACACCTAACAGTGCCCGTCAAGCTGTGTCTTAGAAAGATGCTTTCACGTTTTGATTAAATGCAACTTTCTAAACACTCTGTCTTTGAATATCTTCCAGTAAAATCATAACTAATACATTCTAGGGATTTTAGTTTTTTCTACTACTAAGTCCACAAAGTTTGGAAGGGTAAATTTCCACTTAGAGTGGCAAGATGGGGCACTCTCAGTTCAGGAGTGGGGCAGAGGAGTTCTCATTTCCTCATTGTAAGCAATAAATTTAAGGAGAAATTCTTAAAGAGAAACATGCTTCGATAACACATGGGAAGATGAATGAAGTACTGTATTTTATTTATATTTGCTCTTCCATTGCAATTACCTGCTATCTAAGTTCATGTTCCTATCATAAATCACACTGTTCTGTGCTCTGGCCCCTGCCTCTACCCTTTATATCCATTTGCTTCTCTTACTCCATTCTTATTTGGACACTGTTGTTTGTCCCATTATAAAATAAAGTCTGTCCACTAGCCAAGGCTCTCCAGAGAAATGCCACCATATGAATATATAAAAAATTACTTAAGGAATTCATGCAGTGTTTAACGAGGTGACCAAACCCAAAATTTGAAAAGCTTTTGTTCCATTTTGAGTTCAAAGTCTGAAAGCTGCTATACAACTAGGAAGAGCTAATGTCTCAGTTCGATGGCATTCAGAAGCCAATTCTCTCTTGGTGTGGAAGGGGTGGCTTCTGAAATACTCAGATTTTCATTTTTTGGATGATGACCATCCACACATTAGAGGCCAAACCTTCTTTCCTGGCTCTGCCATTTAAAATGATATCTTACTTGAAAACCATAGAAAGACCTAAAATAATGTTTGAACTAATACCCAGGTATGCCAGGACCTATTTGAGTGACATAAAAGTAGTCATCACACTTCATAAGCCAAGAGTCAGCATACTTTTCTGCAAAGATCATGATCATAAATATTGAAGGTTTTTCTGGCAATGTGAAATTATTCAGCTTTAGAACTGAGAGCAACTATACAGGATACGTAAATAAAAATGCAAGATTGTGTTCCAAGAAAACTCTGTTTATAAAAATAAGCTACAGACTGGATTTGAGAAGACAGCTATATTTTTTGATAACAGATTTTTTTCTATATGCCTTCAGTTTTCCGATTCCTGATGTAAATCATGTACTAATTACCTTGTAATTCATCCGTTTGGAAACTGTGTTTGATCTTCGATACCTGTAAACACTCAAGTTCTTTAGACTCGATTTAGACGTGTTTTTAATTTCCCATGTTCAGTCTACATTCCATTCCCACTTAACACTTAATCTGTGACTTTTAAGACCCAAGTCCTAAATTCATTCTGTTTTCTCAGCTAGGAATGTTTAGTGAATGCTGAAATAAATTTGCAGGTAAAACCCATCTTTGAAGCCAGTAGGTTAAAATTCTGTCTAGGTGGGGATGTGATTCCTTGGTAATCCAGTTCAATTGTGCAGCAGCTGCTACTGGCCCATCTGAACAGCTACAGGAGAGTCCACTTCAATTTTAGATGGTGCATATCGAGGCCATACTCTTAAGTGAAATAAATAGGACACATATGTGTAAATACTGAATAGTTTCTCTGGTGTGAGAAACTGAAAGTGTAAATAAGGATTAAAATGATTAAAATGAATAATTGATAATCTGAAATAGGAAAAAGGTCCAAAGACAAAGGGGTAAAGGGAAGGGAAGGGGAAAGGAAAAGAGGGAAAGGAAAAACTATGAGAAAAGAAAAAAATGGAAATGATGTCTATGTAAATAGGGAAGGGTGGAGGGGGTGAAGGGCGCACAGGTAATGGGGAAAAAATAAGAACCAAGATACGTCATGTACAGGTACAAATACCCAATGATAAATGTAAACAAATTGTATACCTAAAATGTACCAATAAAAGCTCATTAGTTGAAAAAAAAATTTTAGTTGGTGTGATTTTTTAGTCAGCTTTCTGTCACTGTGGCAAAATACCTGAGATTGTAGGCTAAAAGGGAAGAAAATTTGATTTTAGATCACAGTTTAAGAGATTTCTGTGTAAGGCAGGGCATGATGGCTGAAAGTGTGTTTTGGAATAAGCTGCTCATTGGATGGTGGCTGGGAGTAAAGAGAGAAAGCAGAAGGTCTGAGATCTCAGTATCCTTCAGGAGGTCTTGCTCCCAATGACCTAACATTCTCCCCCTAGTCCCCGCCTCGTCAAAGTTCCAGGCCTCTCCATAGTGCCATGGCTTGGAGAGCAGCCTTTAACTCTTGGGCCTGTAGAGGATAAATTAATTAATTCAATACTTGCAATAACTTTTTAAATTCCATTTTTGTCTTCATTTAATGAGTTAAACAGTAACCAAAAAAGAGAGCTTCTGTATTTTGACAGATATTTCAAAACTGATAATTCACACACAGATTCTGTTTTTAGCCACCATGCAGGGTTTTTTCTTTTCCTTTTGTGTTTAAAGGTAGAACAATAATTGATAATTATATTTTTGCTTAACATTTAAACTGAATCTTGGATACACAAAATATCCTGAACATTACAAATATGGAATGCATATATAAGTAAGTTACAAGTTGGCATAGAAACTGTGGTCTGCTATTATTTTTTTTGGTTTTTTTGCTTAAATTCTTTTATTGGTATATTTTAGGTAAACAATACATTTACATTTATCATTGGGTGCTTGTACCTATACATGAAGTATCTCAGTTATTTTTTCCCCGTTATCTTTTCAGTCTTCCCCCCCCTCCACCCTTCCCTATTTACAGAGACTTTGTTTCCATTTTTTTCTTTTTTCCTAATTTTTTCTTTCCTTTCTTTCCTTTCCCCTTCCCCTCCCACTTCCCCTACCCCTTTGGACCTGTGGTCTGCTATTGTTATGTAAAGAACCTCTTCTTAATTCAATTATTGAGAACACCATTTCCCCAAAAGAAGTATTTATTATGTCTTTCATATCTAACACATGACACAAAAACTGTAGGCTTTGAAAAAATGTTTTTTTAAATGTAGATATGAGTAAAAATGTCTGTATGTAGACTCTGTGTGTAAATGTCCACAAGTTTGGGTGACATTTCCTTGGAGGATGTCTCCAGAGAGGATGTGGTTCTAGGTGACCAGATGACTCAGCTTATTTACTTGTTTCTGCTCAGGTTTGGGTTACAAGAATTAAATTATTTTTTTTGACCCTTTGCAGAGAAAGGTTGTAATTTTTGTCTAACTAACAATTAAAAGCAGCAAAAATATGAGCTATTGGCCATGCGTTATCTCTCCTGCCTATTAATTAGCAGCTCACAGGCTATGAACACTACACCCTCTTCAGTTTAAGATCTGTAGCCATTAGGTAGTAGATCTAAAGTAGTCATTTTATAGAACACTAGCAGTGGTACTTCATGATTTGCTAGAGCCCTTCACAGAAAGACTTCAGTGAGTAAAACTTCCAGGTACTATTTAAACCTTTTTGGGTTAAATTTCTTTTTTAACATGTTTAGAGGATTTTATGATACCATTATATCTCATACTATATTTGAGATGTCCAAATGATTCTTGAAAATTATTTAATCTTTACTTATTTTAGAAAATTGAAAGCTCCATAATGACCTAAATATATTTATTACCTTTCTAAAATTGTCTTTCATATCTAGTATTCAAATTTTTAAGAATTGGCCAGAAGTAAATATCCATTTTACTTCTTTAGTAAATTACTATTTTAAGTTTTAAGTCTCAGGTATTATTTTCTTTTCTATTGTTTCTTTCACCATGAGCCTTTGTAGGGCATTTCAATTTATATTGGTTATCACTTTATTTTTTCTCACTCAAATTTTACTTGAAACATATTACATGTATGAGAAATCTTCTCCAAGGTCATTTTTTAGCAATGTTCCACACTCAGAAACCTTATTTGTTCTCATGTTCAAACATAAAATAATATTCTTTTTTTTTTTTAATTCCATATCCATAGATAAAAATGAGACCAAACATTTTTGGATTATTTAATTTTAATTTAAGTATCTTCTAAATCTGCTTTGTATAGTTATAGAGAACATTGGAGGAGATGCTGAATTGAGTTATCCCAAACAACCATGTTAACTGCTCATTAAATAGTGGTAATAGGAAGTTAGTTGAAATTATCTTCTGTCCCATGCCAAGAGTAGCATGATTGACACATCAGCAATTTAACGATATTATATATAAGTTCACTTGACACATCAGCAATTTAACGATAATATACATAAGTTCATTATAAAAATAAACTTTCAAGAGAAAACTTTTAGTTATTTTAACGATTTAGTGTTGATAATGTGAGCATAAAAATGACAATCAATGAGTGATGATGTTTTTAAAAAGGGGGACATTTAGAATGAGCAGAAGAGAAAATGGCTTCATAGTACTCAGGTTTCTAGGAGTACATGAGAGGCTGCTTTCTTCTGCATGTGTGCACACCATTCGTGTAGGCATTCGAGGAAGAGTCAGCTTCATTTCATGACAGCCATGAGTCTCATATGAAACGTGCTCACCCACATGTTATCATTACCTCATGTGTGCTGTGGATGTCAGTTTCCAACGTGATAAGAGCTCTTGGCAGATTATGCTAGATTTGTATACAAGAAACGTGGATTTCGGGTACTGACCATGTGTTCCAGGATTAGGGCACATGACCTTGTGACTCTTGAGACAAAATATGAACACCACAAGCAATGAATAAAGGACTACCATGAAAAGAGAGTGCCTTCTCATGGGCAGCGATTGCCCTCATACTCAGGTTACCTGAAGCTGCTCTGCCAAGTCTACATCTTGTCCTAGTGGCACAGACCTTGTGCAAAGGCACAGCTAGTAATGAGGTCACTAAAAATGCACACCCTGTCCCATCCTTGCCCTCCTATTGTTTTACAGGGCGAGATTTGTCAGTGGATATCTCATTTGCATAATGGCCCATTTTCTCTCTCAACAGAACATGGTAAACATAGAACACATTTCAGGAATCTTCCTCTCACAAGCAGGGCATTGACACCAAGGGCTCTGTGTAAAGTGGAGTTAGTCTGTATGTTTACTCCCAGGTGCAAAGTTCCTGACCGGCTTCCTCCCCACAGTAGTGACCATCTGTATTCCCAGGTGCTTTCTTACTTTCATAGATTAGTGTTTGAATTTCCTATTGGTATTTAATGTGCATCTGCTTCACTGAAAACTTGAGAAGCGATACTGCTTCTCCAGCCTTCTCCCCTGGGGAAGATGAAGTACCCATGCCTCTTATATCCTCCCTCTCCCTGACTTCAATAATCAGCTAAAGTGACAATATGTCCATTGACCTCTCTCTGTTACTGATGAGGACAGTTCCACCTGCCCGATTTCACCACCTTTCTTCCAACTTTCTCAAAAAGTGGCAGAATAGAGAAAAAACTAGCCATTGTTAGACACTATCAACCGTGGACCCGCAGCTAGAGCAGATCTTCACAGCTGAAAGTCTGATCCACAGATACATGGAGTTTCGTTCTCTTCTCAGCCCTTCTATTCATGCTGCACACCTCCAGTGCAGCCCATTAAAGTCTCAGAATTTATTAAGCCCTACGAGGAAGTCATGCACAACATCTTGCTTTCATTACCTGAGTGATATAGAAAATCAGAAGTTCTCCATTTCCTTTATATTTTTAATATTCTGTTGGTTCAAAGTAAAAAACACACTTTAACTTCCTACCTTAGCAAAATATGAAAATATATATGTTATTACTACTTGTTGTAATTCAGGTTTTAGCTCTTCAAGATAAAATTAATATTTTAACATTTATTTTACAGTACCAATAATTGTCTTATGTTCCTGATCATAAAACATAGCAGCAATATCAAATTTTAATGGCTTACTCCATATTACACAATTAATATTTGTCATGAATATTACTATTATATAATAATTAATATAACAATAACATAATAATTAATATTTGCCATTAATATTTTGTAAGACTTTAAGAGTCGTATAAAAGCTAATGATATTTAACATTTCCTTTTTATATAAGTACTATGCAAAATGTTACCTACTTACTTGTCCTTTCAAAACTTATATACAGTAGAAATTATGATTTTCATTTTACCTATAGATATTTAAACACAATGAAATTCAACAATTTAGAGTGTATAGCTTCTTACAATGTAATGAAAGATAACTCACATTCTATTGACATTTCTACAAAATTTTTAAAACTCCCATATTATACAGTAGCATAGCTATAACATAATAGAATTAGGTATTTTTGTACTTATGAAAAGGTTTCCAAAATTTTTCTACTTTAATGAAAGTCAGACATCTCCTCTCACTGGGTTCTTTTTTAAGAAACAGTCTCATTTGTCTAAGTCCTCTTTCCTTCTTCATTGATCTCCTTTAGTCAATAGCAATTATATAGTGCCTTAAACACACATCGTAGGTGATCAATAACCATTCACTAAATGAATGATTAACCACTGCATTATTGAAGATAGAGTTTTCTCAGGCACAAGTTTAAAGGTGAGAGTATGCTTCCCTAAACTAACTTGGGAGGTTTCCAGTGGGTGTCACAGGGAGTAGAACTCTGAGCAGAATGGTAAATTCATCTGACTCAATTTAAACAAGTCTTCAAGCATCTTCATCCAAAAATTTTCCACCATGTAATTCGAGGCCTCATGACTTCTTAGGATATCTACAAATGCCCGCTGTGCTGACAACAGCCTGTGCAAAGCAGAGACTCCCCCAGCAAGGGAGATCGATACTCTCAAAGCCAGTGTATTTTCCGATGACGTGTGTATATGCAAGGATAAATGAATAAAGACTCCTCAAGCGAGAAGAGCTCCAAATTGCCTTAATATGATGTGTGCACGTAGAATAATGTAAAGAAAGAACTTTTATTTTGCAGGCACGTTAACAAACTTTGCGGTTTGTCTGATAGCAATTTTCTGAGCTATATGTGAAAAGAATGTGTAAGAAATGATTATCCTCACTTGCCACTGTGAAATAAAGATATGATTACTCCCCTCTTAGGTTTTCTTAAAATGTTTTCCTCCAAAATTCTAGCTACCTCTGTCTTCAGATACCACATTTATAGAAACTAAATATGAGAGTTTTAGAGCAGAACTCCATTTTTCTCTATTTAAATAAATATTCTTTACTGCAGATCTATGCAATTTTGTTATGTCAAACTTACAAGAATATCTTTATGTTGTAGTTTCTCAAAAGTTCTGTTCAAGGTGTAGGTATATATAACAACCTACAGATTCTGTAATTCTCACCCATGGCAGCATCACTTTGAAATTTAATCATCTGCAAATGTTACCTTTGAACTTCTCAGGTTTTCCTCCCAGGTATATTAACTCATTACAAGAATTTGTACTGTAGGTTTATTTTTGAAGCCCTTTACTAAGCAGTGCATATCATGAGAGCCTGTCAAGTAGATAATTTTTCTTGAGGTCAGATATTTTTAACACCTCAAATTATTTTTCTACCCTGAGTTTCATTTTACACTATTTAAAGTGCCAAACAAATGTAGTATGTTTGAAATAAAAACTCTACTTCTGGATACATTACCCTTATGAGTATTTTCAAAAATAATCCGAGGACTTTTGAATTATTCTATCATGAAATGCTACCATTACCATACAATGTTATTTGTAGAGTTCAAAGACAAACTAGCAAAATAATGAATAGGAAAAACAGGATAAATACTCAGTTTATGCATCTTAACTCCAATTTTTCTACTCATCAGCTGGGCATTTTGGTTAAATTCATATCTTGGCTATTGTGGAGAGGGCTACAATGCACATGAGTCAGGTGTCTCTGACATGTAGTGCTAACTTCACATTTTTAAGATATATACCTGCAGTGGGATTGAGGGGTCATATGATAAGTCTATTTTTAGTTTTTCTAATGAGCCTTCATACTGTTTCCATAATGGTTAGACTCATTTACATTCCCACCTCCAACACCCACATTTTCCCTCCTCCCCATCTCCTTGCAAATATTCAGCTTTCATCATTTCAGTAAGAGCCATTCTAGCAGTTTAGTGCTAGAATGATCAGTGATGCTGAAGATCTTTCTGTTTTTCCCATTGGCTATTTGGATGCATTCTTTTAAGAAATGTTCAGTTAGATCCTTTGTTCACTTTTTAAAAAATGGTGTTGTTTTTTCACTTTTGAGCAAAACTGATTGATAAAGCTTAGAATTTTGCAAACCATTTTTCCAGTGGAAATGAATTGCTACACTCCTTCCTGGAAGTTCTATAGGGAGTGATACACATAATTTAAAAACAAAAAAATCACTTAAAGTATGGATTTGTTCTATTAATTTTTTTTTTTTTTTGGTACTGAGGATTGAACTTGAAACCTTGTGCTTGCAAGGCAGGCACCAGAACCGTTAAGCTAAATCCCTAGCCCTCTATTAAATTTTTTACAACTTTCATTTTGGAATTCAGTATTGTTATTGGTTAAAAAGAAAAAGAGAAGTTAGAGTGACTATTATTACATACATTTAATTTAAGGGAAGTTACTTAAATTCTCTGGTCCAATATCCTTATCTTAAATTTGTGATATTATTATGAATTGTGATGTAATTTATACAATTTGGATATAATTTCTAGTATAATAAGAACTCTTCAGTTGTAATTAACATTATTATATCCTTAATTTGCTCCAAAAAGAAACTCAGTTTTTATTAGTCTACACATTTAAATTGGCAAAAGTCTTTTGACTCCAAGTTAACCCCATTTTTCATTTTTTGACATACTCATTTGTTCTCTGTTCCAATGGTGCCTGCAGTTGGGCCTCATCTGACAGAGCAAACACAAACACATTCATGTGTAAGATTATTAAATAGTGTAAATTATTTAAATAATCTAAAATACTGCAAACAATAATTTAGTTACAAATTTTGCATTAAGTAATCACTTCTCAGACTCATTTTGATAAAAACAATGATTTATTTCAGTAAAAATTAACAAATGTCTATTAATTATGTAGTGTTATGTTTTATATCCACATGTTCCCTCAAAGTCTCATGCACTCATAAATGGGGCTTTTGGGAGTGACTGGATTGAGTGTGTGATACTTACTGAAGGTGATAGTCTTACTGAAGAGGTAAGACCCACGCTGTGTGAGTTGCACCAACCAATAGGCTTGCAGCATGTATCAAATGAAAAGAGAAAGAAGAAGGAAGAATTGTTGCCTCCTGCCTATCCCTCCATGGATTGTTTCTCCTCTGCTATGACCCTCTGTCATTCTACCCTACCTTGGAAACAGCCAACTAATGGACTGAAACATCTACAGACTGTGAGCTAAAAAAACCTTTCCTACTTTAAGTTGTGGGCTTGGGCTATTCTGTCCCAGCAATGAGAAAGTAATAAGACATGTATAGCCTTTAATTCAGTTCTGTACAGAAACATTAATGTTTACTATACCTTTAAAACATTAATATCCTATTTTTAGTCATACGGGGTCATTTCTCCTTGAATATATATCATGTTATATTGCCAGTTGTGGACAAACAACTGAAGTAATGGCTTAAATTCTGAAAAAAAAATATTAAAGTGAATACACATTGCCATTAATCCCATTCACAATACTCCTCCTCGCTCAAGCACACTTATCCCATCATTCTTGTCACTTTCTGAAGCAGTTTTGAAAGTCCTATTTCATAAGTGTCTTTAGCTGTGTGTCCCAGCTGCTTCAGTGTCCTGAATTGATTCAGATTCTTTCTCTTCCATGGTCATGTTGACTCTGGTGAAGAAGCAGAAGTCACAAGGGGCTAGATCTGTTGAATAAGGTGGATGAGGACACACCACAATGTTTTAACAAGCCTGGCTTTCTGTTGGCTGGGACTCCCAAAAGAAGACCTCCAGAGCTGCTACAGAAATTTCAAGAATGGTAGGATAAATCTGTTTGAAGCCCAGGGGAATATTTTGAGGGGAATAATGGCAATGGATCTTTTACTTTGCAGAAGACATACCTGAAAAGGATCAATTTTCAAGAAATAATCTTCATGGAGATAATGTCTAATGGGCCCCAAACTTTATAGTTATTTTTTCCTTTCCTAACAATGATCCTGACATGTGTTCTTAAGCCCATTTGACTGCATGGAGAACAGACTCAGAGAAGGAATATGAATTACAGGGGATCCCCTTTTCTCTGCTAAACTGGAATTAGAACTTGAGTTTCTCTGACTTCCAAGTCCATTTTCCTTCCTCAAGGTTAGGCCTTATTCTGGAATTAATTCATCAGACCTAATAGGATTCTTTTCAAATAATGTGAAGTCGTTTCTAGAAGAGGTCTATTTGAAGGTTATGATGTTGAATGCAGTACTTCAGCCACATATTTAAAGTTAAAACATAATGTTTCATGCTTCAGTGGCCACATCGGTGTAGTGATGCACAACTCTTATTGTTAAAATCACTTTGTGCACATACATCTCTTAAGTGAAGTGGCTGAGGTAACTTTAGAGTTAATACACAGGCTAGCAAGTTAGAGCGATCTGTTAGAGTAGCACTAGAGAAACTCCCAGCCAACTTTTGGAGGAAAGAAATTGGCTCTGTCATTTCTTTTCTTCTGTTCTTTTTACACATAAATAATTCATTCAGGCTCTCTTATTATCTTCCCTTTTAAGTAGCAAGTTCAGCATTCCACACACATGAAGAACAAAGAACCTTATATTATGGGTATATATTACTTCTCTTTGACTTTCAAATAAAAAAACCCAGACTATTTCATCAAATACACATTTTTATGAGAAAATAAAATAAGCATGAAAGGGGAGAAATATCTAGCAATCAAATAAATACTCAATATATATATATATATAATATCTGTTCCTATGTACATACATTATAACTAGAAAATATTTTACGTGTGTTGTCCATCTATCCATCCGGGTGACACTCCTATCATTCTTTGAGCTTTTGAGCTGGGTTAGTAACCTTCTTGTGCTTCCCAGTGTAAATTTCCATCCCAGCACTCACTCTGTTTTCTCAGCTTTTGTTACTAGCTTCAGAAATATGCTTCTCTGCTTATAAATAATGAACTTCATTTGGACCAACCTAAAAGTGCAGGTAGCTTATTGACAGAGCAGCAGGAGTTCATGAGATCAAAAGAGACAGTGAGAGGGGGAAAAAAATGCTTGGGAGTGCACTAGACCACAGTAACCCCACCTACAAGCCCAGGACAGGTGAGAATAGCACTGACTTTGTAGCAGAGAAGCCAGTTTAGGTGAAGGTGTTCAACCACTTGAATCACAATATTAGTTCACAATTCAAGTTCCATGCAGAGAGACTCCAGCACGACTGGCTTGGGCCCCTGTCCATGTTTTGAATAGGGCAGTGCACAAGAAGCACCAAGTTATACATGGGAAGCTGGGTTTTGCATCCTATGAAGAACAGACTGTGTAGGAGTCAATCATGCACTGGCATGGAAGGAGAAGTGGTAAAGAGAAGGGTTGTCCATTTCCTGGCTGTGTGAGCTCCTAAAGCCCGGTAATTAATGTGTTTGATTTTGCCTAGGATTCCAGATTCACCACACAATATTGTCCCAGAGTGGAGGATTAATGTATTCAATAATTTACTATATGGCAATGAGTAAAAATCATTGGATAACATGAACATGAAAACATTCCCTTCCTCCCTGATTGTTTTTCATTCTCCTAAGAACTATTTCCTAAAAATGTTCAGAAATGAAAAACACAATTTCTCGAAAGATAATTGGGTGCAAAACAGGCATTATATTCAGTAAATGCAATGGTGAGAAGAAAAATATCAGCCTAAAGTAACTTCCAGTCTATTCAGTGTGGCAGCTGTGTAGAACAAAGACAATGGTGATACAATTACCACAAGGACTGGCACCACGATTGTCATAGGTCACAACATTAACCCAAACAAACCCAAAGTGAAGACCAACCAAGTTTCCCATACAGACGGGGTTATTTTATAAGAATTAAAGTGCAGTCCATGGAGTATTACACAGGTCCTAAAACAATATAAATATAAAATTTCTAAGGCAACCTGAAAAACATTTTTAAAATATAAATTTATATGGACTCTATATGATTGTGGCTATGAAAATACAAACTGACGTGACAATGAAAAAGACTTTGAAAGCACAGAGAAAAATGAAAACCGTTATTACTTGAAAAATAGGTGAGTTTTTCCAATTGCCTTTAATGTTGTGACAGTATGTTGGCATAATAAATGAAATTTATAGAGGAAAGTTGGGAATATTTATTCAATTTTCTCATTCAACAACGAATTACAGCAGAATTGCTCCCTTGCTCAGTAATGGGATTTGGTACTATTCTTTAACTTACAGCTGTGATTTCTGCTCCAAAAGCCTGGGGAACTTTTCATTCTGTGTTAATCTTTATTCCTCATGAATTCTCCCTGGCTTTGCTCTCTGGAAGTATCTGTACTTTGGGGCATGTGAAGAAATGTGGTTGGGACTTCAACAGATTTTAGTTAGAATAAAATGGCTGCTATTGATTCTTCCTAAAGTGGGTTTTATTATTATTGTATTTCATTGCTCTCCAGTGGTACATTTCTGTGTAGGAATCCCAACGGCTTTCGATCCTACCTATCCAAACTGATAAACTTCCTCACTGAAAACCTTCAGTGTCTCCTAGGTATTTTATTTCTGTGGAATCCCCCAGGTGAATAGACGCCAACAATTTCTAAAGACTTAAAGACCAGTTTCTGTGGATTGTAATATCCCCATGTCAGACACATTGGTTCTGGCCTTTACTATCACTTACTTCAACATTTTTATAAAAAGTGCATTACTCCTATTTTCAGCCTTTTATTTACTGTTCTCATTTTGCCTACACACTGCTGCCACATCGAACCGGCAGGAGTCAAAGAGCTCTGCCGGTCAGCTTTCAACCCTCAAAAATCTCCCGTGCAGCTAAAATACAAATTGTAGCTCACAGCCCTACCTACTTTTGTGGGAGTATTATCTGTGATTGCCCTGCCTCTATTCTATAAACTGCATAGTAAAACAAACTCAGAACTCGCTTCTCCTCCTGGACTCTTACAGCACAATGCTTCTATGATCTCAAAATGTGCAGAAGTTCTCCTCACCTTTCAGCGAACAATCAGACAGCAGCTGTTTCCTCCAACTGAATTCTAAGCTGATCATCTCTCCCTCGGTGGGCATCAGGTCCACAAAACTGCTCCTTGCATCACAGGTCGGCTGCAAGTCTGGGTCTCTGGAATTTTTGATTGACTATAGAAAAATTGAAGTTCCCTATACCCCATCCTTGGGTTCAACTAATTTCCTAGAGGAGCCATAGATCTACAGGGAATATTAGTGTTTATTAGCGTACTATAAAGGGTACTGGAAAGGATGCCAGTCAGCACCTGCTGGAGAGACAGATTGGAAGAAGTCTGGGGAAGAGGTCAGAGCACCCCCACCCCCATTGCTGATGCTGCCCCCCAATAGGCTGTGTGTTTCGCTTTCTTAAAGCTCTCTGAACTCTGAACATTTGCGTTCTTTTTATTTACTTATTGCTCTTTCTTTTTTTCTTTCTTTCTTTCTTTCTTTCTTTCTTTCTTTCTTTCTTTCTTTCTTTCTTTCTTTCTTCCTTTCTTTCTTTCCTTCTTTCTCTTTCTGTCTTTCTTTTTTTCTCTCTCTGTTTTTATTAGCACTTGTCTGCACAGCACAGTGAACACACCATGACTGCGGGGAGTAGGTACACGTACGAAGCACATATTGACACTTTTTAAGTGCTCCCCTCCCTGCATCACTTGGTCCCCTTCCCATCTCCTTGTTTCCTATTCTCCATCTCATAATTTGCTCACTCTTAATTTTTGCACCGGGTTTCTCATGTAAAAGAAACCTTATGATTTTCAAGCTTTTTTTCTGACTTATTTCCCTAAACATTAGGATTCAAGGCTCATCTGTTTTCCTAAAAATGACTCAGTTTATCCTTCTTTACAGCAAAGTAGTACTCCATTCATTTGCATTCTTATGGAAGCATCTTTACAGTGATATGGCTGAACATCACTGACCATTAGCATCAACTTCACCTTCTTTCCTTCCAAAATTTGGAGTGTCGGGGTAGAAGTCCCAAACCTCTAATCTCACCTTGGTCTTTCTGGTAATCAGCTCAAACTTGAATCTACCTGTGAGCTTTCAGTCAGTGTCAGCACATCAATGCATTTAAAATGCTCTTGTCACTTTGACTATTCAAAGGAGTTTTGGAGCTGCATAGTGAGAAATGAGATGAGGAACATATATTACACCTAGCACTCTCATTAAATGACTGAATTTCTGTGCCTACATCTCACGCCTGATTCACCCATTTCCATGTTTTTTGCTCATGTATTTCCCTATACTTGGCATGGTTTCCCCCATTTGCATTCCAATCATTCAAATTGACATGTGTCCTATTGGAATTATTACAACAAATATTTGTACTACTTGCTTCTTATTTTTCCATGTAGGTTTAGTTACCTTCTTTGCAATCCAAATGCTTCTGCAGATGTCTCTTTCTGCATACCCTTTCTCCCATTTCCTCCTTTTTTCTGAATCCAGGTACATGACAAATTATAGAATGAGCTTGTAAAATTCATCAAAATGCTGAGGTGTGATAAAACTCTTTGTATACATTTGCCATGATAATCATTACTTATTAATAGGCCAATGGTGTGAAAAACAAGATGAAGTTTGGGGTGAGAATGGTACTTTCAACATGGGAGTCATGGCTTTGAGTATATTTTTAATTTTTAAGTTTATTTTTAATGGATATATAATATCAAAATTGAACATATTAATTAAGTCCCATATTATGTTTTAATATATGAAATATTTAAATTAGATTAAATATATTTGTGCCTCAGACATTTATTATTGCTTTAAGATGGGAACTTCCAAAATCCTTTCTTCTACATTTTTGTATGTGCAATATATTATAGTTTTCTGTAGCTGTTCCTTTTCTTTTGTATAAATTCCAACAAAACAATATATTTATCTCTTTAACTCAATAAGAAACATATAAAGAGAAGCCACAGGCATTTGTGATGAGGTGAAAATATCTGGTAGTTTGTAAATGTCCATGTATTTCTGGTCATTTTACTAGAAAGATCATACAAGCCCTTCTAATATAATGAGAAATCTAGATATTATTTTATATTTTATGCATGGAAAGTCATATGCAAAGTGGTTGAGCAACGTGTCCATTAATTATCTATTAGTTCTCTATCTGTGACACACATTATCTATAGCAAGCTTCTTCAATCTGAGAGGCTTCTAAGAATACACATGGTCATTATCTGTTGGTCAAGAATGTGGAAATGAGAATCCAACTTAAAGCCACAATAAGTTGGGCTGGGCATTTAGCGCAGCAGTGCTGTGCCTCCCTCACAGTCGCAAGGTCTTGAGTTTGATCCCCAGTACAAAAAAAAAAAGCCATAATAAGTTATCTTCTCTTCCCAGTTAGAACGGTTATCAAAAAAGATAAAAAAAACAAACAAATACTGTTTAGGATATATGTGGAGAAAGGTGAATTCTCATAATCTTGGTGGGAATAAAAATTAGTATAGTCATTGTGGAAAACATTTTTAAAATTTCTCATTAGAGTAGAAACAGAACCACCATATTACCAGCAATCCACGCTTGAGTATATAGTCAAAGGAAGTGAAATAAACTGTGGGCAAATCACATATTCATTATTGTGTTTATTTGCAGCACTATTCACAATGGCTAAGATATGAAATCAACCCAGGTGTTCAATGATGGATGAAGAAATCAAGAAATATAGAAAAAAAATCCCATATGATGGAATAAGAGCCATAAAAATAAGGGAATTCTATCATTGTTACTAACATGGTAGAACTAGAGAAGTTTAAGTGAAACAAGTCAGACACAGAAAAACACATACCGCATGTTCTTATTTACACGTGGAGGCTAAAATATTGATTTCATAAAGTAGAGAGCAGATTAGTGGTTACAAGAGGCTTGGAAGAGGCTGACAGAAAGGAAAGGAGAGAGAATTGTTAATTGATAAAGCTCTGCCACTGGAAAAGAGGAACAATTTGTATTTTTTTTTTAACATGGTAAGATAACCATAGTGGGCAATAATTATTGCCTATTTCAAAACAGCTAGAGGATTTTAAACATTCCTAACACAAAGAAATGAGAACTGATGAGTGTGTCAGTTATCTTGACCTGATCCTTATGTGTCATATTTGCACATGTCAGTGAGAAATATGACCCAGTTCAAAAATGGGCATCTGAAATGAACAGACATTTCTCAGACAATGAAGTAAAAGCAGCAAATAAGCATATGAAAAAATGTTCACCATCACTGATCATTTGAGAGATGCAGATGAAAACAACACTGAGATTCTACCTCACCCCAAAAAGAATGGCTGCTATCAAGAAATCAACCAATAGCAAATACTGGCGGGGTTGTGCGGAGAAAGGAACTCTTCTCCATTGTTGGTGGGAGTGCAGACTGGTGCAACCACTGTGGAAATCAGTATGGCGATACCTCAAAGAACTAGGGCTAGAGGTTCCATTTGACACAGCTATTCCCCTGCTGTGTATCTTCCCAAAAGAATTAAAAGAATGATACCACAGTGATATATGCACACCCATGTTTATAGTGGCAGAGTTTGTGATAGCTAAAACTTGGAAACAGCCCAAGTGCCCATCAACTGGAGACTGGATAAAGAAGAAGTGTTTTTTTTTTTTTAAATGGAGTACTACTGAGCCATAAAGAATGAGAAATTAGAGACATTTATAGCTAAATGGGTACATATAGAGGCCATATTTTTAAGTGAAATAAATAGGACACACATGTGTAAATACCGAATAGTTTCTCTAGTATGAGAAACTGAAAGCATAAAGATTAAAATGATTAAAACAAATAATTGATAATTTGAAATAGGAAGAAAAGGTCCAAAGGGGTATGGGAGGTGGGAGGGGAAGGGGAAAGGAAAAGGAAAAAATTATGAGAAAAGAAAAAAATGGAAACGAAGTCTATGTAAATAGGGAAGGGTGGAGGGGGTGAAGGGTGCACAGGTAATGGGGAAAAATAAGAACCAAGATACATCATGTACAGGTACAAGCACCCAGTGATAAATGTAAAGGTACTGTGCACCTAAAATGTACCAATAAAATAATTTAAGCAAAAAAAATTAAAGAGAATGTACACCTTATATAGGTCATTCTGCTTCTGGATTTTCTACAAAGCTGTAATTAAAGTGTCAACTGCTGTGTCATGATGTTATGTTATGTGTGACAGGCTCTGCAGAACCTCCTGCCACTGTGTATTGTGGCTAGTGGTGGACTATTTCATTCCTTTGACAGGTGTCCCGAAGGAGTTGCTTTATAGTTCAGAATAGAACATCTCACAGAATTCCCATGGGTTCAGAAATCAGACTTTTGGAAGGTAATCGGATCATGATGGTGTCATGGTCGTCAGTGGATTAATCCATTAATGTGCTCTTAGGGTGGAGACACTGCATGGAGAAGCTAAAATAACCTACAGTCACCAGAACCTACAAGTTTTATTCTTGTTCACATCTCCTTCCTCTTTTCCTTATTTCCTTGTTGCCAAAGATTGAGGAGCTTTCTTTTGCTAGGCTTTTCCAGGATGCCTTTTCTTCCTTGCAGGCAGCCAAATGTGGAATGAAAACTTGAGAAAAATATACCCCTCCTCCTTTAAGTCACAGGTGTCGGGTATTTTGTCCAGGGAGGCAAAATGGTTAATACACATGGTCTATCTGGAATGGGACATCCAAGGCAGAAGGTGCACAACCAGGTTAGAACAGTATTTTTATAACTTCATCGGGGAAGGAAAATAAAAGTCTTTTCTGCCATTATCTACTGATAGAAAGAAAGTTTAGTCCATATTAAGAGGAGAGAATTTAAACTTCCAAGTTTTAATGGGGACTATAAAAGAAAGTGTGGATATGTGTCCACAAGTTTAAATTATACTTCTCAGAAGAAATACCAATGGCCAATAAGTACATGGAAAAGTATTCAGCATTGATGGCATTAGAGAAATGCCAATTAAAACAACACTAAGAGATTCCATCTTACTCCAGAAAGCATGGCCATCACGAAGAAATCACACAAGGGCAAATGCTGCTGAGGCTGCGGGGGAAAAGGAATCCTTCTACACAGTTACTGAGTGTGTAAACTGGTACAACAACTGTGGAAATCAGTTTGGAGATTCCTCAAAAAATCAAAGCTAGAAATTCCATTCAACTCATCTAATTAAGTTCTAGGGATCTTCTTGAAAGAATTAAAGACAACATATTATAGTGATACATACATATCCATGTATATAGCTGCATAATTCGTAACAGCTAAATCATGAAAGTGGCCTATATGTCCATAAACAAATGAATGGATAAAGGAAATTTGGTTTTTATATACAATGGAGTACTACTGTGCTATAAAGAAGGCAAAACTTGAGTCATTTGTAGGAAAATGGATGCATCTTGAGTCCATAATGTTAAGTGAGATAAATCAGACACACAGCTTAATAACATGTAATTTTTCTTGTATGAGAAACCCAAAGTATAAATAAATTGAAAAACAAAATAAAAGATGAGCAATAAGAAATGGAGAAGACAGGTCTTTTGCAAATGGGAAACAGACTAAGAGATGGTGCATGGGCCTGGGATTTAGCTCAGTGGCCACTGCCTGCCTTGCAAGTGTAAGGTCCCCAGTTGGATCCCAGTACCAAAAAAAAAAAAAAAAAAGAAAGAGAGAGGCAGAGATGGGAGAGATGGCTTGAGGGGGTGGGGGAAGAGTAAAGGAACAGATAAAAACATTAAGATACATCATATGCATATACCAGCTACTTGTGATGAATATATTCATTATATACTGCAAAAACGTACTAATAAAAAAGAAAACATTAAATTATTAGTACAAAGAGCCAATAGAATAATTATGAACTGAGAGTGGATTGTCCAAAAAGTCTTTACTCTTCCTTCTAAGATAACATTAAACTACTAAACTCTAATGAGGTTGTTTGGGGAATAGAAGCATTATATGAGTTAATAATTAGCAGTGGACACAATCTGTTCATTGAGCATAATTATCTGGAATTATGTATAATGAAGAGTGCTGAGTTCTGGGGATACAGTGTAGTAGAGAAGATGCATGTCAAGTCTGCTGCTCTATGAGGCAGCAGTCGCATCACAGGCACAGTCAGGGCTCAGGAGACTTGCTTGGTGCTGATGGATGGGGAGAACTTGAGGATGGGCAGGAAAGCCATCCTAGGGGAAGCACTTACACTGACTACTGGGATTTGCAAGCAGAATGCATTTTAATACAAGTGCATTTTCAAAAGGAGGGCAAGTACAGCACAGCAAGAAGGAGATTTCCAAACAAGGGAACAGCATTCCAGGGATAGGACATAGCTATCAAAAATTAGCCAAATGGACATAAAATGGTAATCAGGTCAACAGATCTCCTAGAAAAGCAACAGGGTTGTAGATTACAGAGGGCAGACAAAAGGGTTCTAAAAAGATGTCAGAAAGATAGGAAAACAAATGGAAAATATTGCTGTCTATGAAGTTATCTGGATTTTTAGATTGATAATTTTATTGTTAGTAGGCTATCTCCTAGAGTCATAAATTTTGCCAAGTCCCTGGTTTACCTGAAGTACCATTTCTGTAGTGTTTTAAAACAACCTCATTTGCAAATGAATATATTTACTGAAATACAAGCTTGAGTTGGTCATGTTATTATTTTTAATACTACACATTAAACGCAAAATATGTATTGAATATTAACTGGAATGATTAGAGACTCTGTGGTGTTTTCAGCAAATGAACAGCATGACAAGATTTGTGTGTCACCCCAGGGCTATGTGGAGGGTTCATACACACGGGGCACAACTTACACTGGCATGTGATGTCGTGGGTGTAAGTGTTTTCCCTGAGCAGAGCCTCAGTTAAGCAATTCCCAGCCTGCTTAGTAAGGATCATCATAGTTCCAAATTCTGCAGCCCTGGAAACATGGACTTCTCCCTTCTAGAAATCCTCAGGTGAGAGAACCAAACTATCCTGCTTTCTTTCTGTTAATTGAGGAACAGAAAAACTCATGATAAAGACTTTTGCTTCCTAGTTTGTCTAAATTCATCCAGGATACTTAGATTTGTAATAAATATTGGGAAGTGTAATGATTTCTTTCAAAACATAATGAAAATATTGTGATTGATATTTATTATTATCAGGATCTCTAACGTAATTTTGCTTAACAATTTTGATGGGTAAGCTTGCTAGGTTGGTATTAGGGACAAGCTTAGTGTTTGTATATTCATGAATTTCACATATTGCCTGTACCTTCTGGAAGCCAGGCATGGCCATTTAGAAAATAATCTTGACTATGATTCTTTTTAATAGCTGGAGAAAACTTGAAAGGGAACAGAGACTTAAGGGAACATTTAGTTGCAGTTTGAGATATGATCAAATTACTTTACATTGGGTGGAGACTCCAAGGAATATTGCTTAAATAACAGCACTGAAGTGAGATGTAGGAACAAACAATGTGCCTGCTCCAACACTCTTTACCAGAGCTCATAAATGTGTCTCATCTTGTTGAATAGTACAGAGAGAAGTAAACTTAGGGATTGAGAGACTTATTCCTCAGTTTAAATGGGTTTTGCAACTCTTAGAGGTAAACATAGTTCTTTGTGTAATGTACTGAGGAAATGAAATGCAACAAAACATTTTAATTAGCACTGGGACATCATGCTCAGTTTCCTGTGTTATACTTGCTTACACATTTCTGACCATGGAGAGTTCATTTAACAGCATGGCCTTATCTGGGGACAATGAAAAGGGAAAATGAGTAAGAAAATAATTCCAAAGCAGAGAAGAGAATGCCTGCCAACTTTTTCAAAGTAAACTTGAATTTGGCAATAATTTGTGAAATGCTTGTTAGCTCTTATTCAATGTTCAACTTTGTGGCATTTGCAGGCTCAGAAGAATTGTTGGCACATATTTATTTTAATTAATATGCTGTACAATCTCTTCCTACTGTGTTATTCATAGGGAACACATGCCATCTCTGATCTGCATACACGAACATCATTGCATCAAGCCATCCAACAAGGGTGTCTTTATGCATAGTATTCTACTTCTGTGGTATCTTTCAAGAAAAAGGGGTTCTTTCCTCCAGATGTGGCAGACCTGATGAATATTTATGAGGTTTGTAGATCACCTGGGTATTTTCTAACAAAATTTCAATCCTCACCTCTACCATCCTGTGACGTATGAATTTACAGCATGCACTGATGTTAATATCATTTTGTCATCTTAGTGGGAATCTTATTGAAATCTTTAAAATAATATCCATATTCACTGTAAGAAATAAAAACCAAACAAAATATAGGTGATACTAAAGATGATTTTGAGATGTTCAAGTGTGTAAATGCAGAGACTAATCTATACATAATTGTGTGTCCAATCACATTTTGGCTTCTTCCTCCCTGATATCATGGTACTTGATTCATCCAAGTAACACAGATGATATCATCATCTGCATTATTTCCTATTGTGTGATACTGGGAGTAAGGGTGTGTGGTACTAAATCGGTCCACTGATTAATTTAGCATATTTCTGAGTGTGGAAAATGGGAAGGCCCACCCTGGGTGTACAAGCTGATAGGCTTGTGCCCTGGATAGAAAATAAAGGGAAGAGGAGGAAGGCAGGCTTGCTGCTGCTGCTTGCTGATGCTGTCTTCTGCCTGCCATGCCATGGACTGTTTCTCCTCTGTGATGCCCCTCTGCCATGCCTTGGAGCCAGTCAACTATGGACTGAAACCTCTACAAACTGTGAGCTGAAATAAATCTTCCCTACTTGAACTTGTGGGCATCTGAGATTTTGTCCCAGCAAGGAGAAAGCAACTAAGACAGGAGGTGAAGGAGGAGGAGCCTGGAGAGGCAGGGCACTGGGTGTGGCCTAGAAGAGTTTATCTCCCATCCTCTTTTGATCTTTCTCTGATTCCTGTCACCATGCCTTAAAATTTTTCTGCTCTACATGCCCTCCTGCCACTCTGTCCTGCCTTGGAATCAGCCAAGTATAGGTTGAAACCTCTACAAAGTGTGAGCCAAAATAAACCTATCCTCCTCAGAGCTATATGTATTGTGTGTTGTGTCTCAGCAAGAGAAAATAACTAAGACAAGTGCCTACCAATAAACTCCTTTTCCTTACAATATATTCAATGATATATGATGAATAGACTTCCAAAATTTTCAAGCTGGAGATATCTTAGATTTCAACAATCTGAGGTCTTTTTCTTGACAGATGAGAGTATCCAGAGAGGTAGTGTGGCTTTCTTGCAGTTACCTGGTCAGTCGTGGAGAGTCTTTATCACAACTTCATGTCAGCCTTCCAGTCTGACATTCATCCTATTGATTCCAAGTGGCATCAACATCCTTGCTATGATTCAGTATCTTATTTTCTACCTAGGAAATTTTTTCTTCCTCGCTATTATCTTCCAAATTCTGACTTTCTCTTGATCATTCACAATAATAAAATACTACTTTTAATAAATGTTTAAACATGGTACAGTATTGTAAAAAGAATGATTCAACATGCAAATGTACTTCTAGGGAATATGGTTCTTAATTCCAATTCTTATTTTTCCTTCAAAATACATTGTGCTTACTTTTATCATCCACTCTTTTCCATTTCTCAAACAAATAAGCAAGGAAAACAGGACAGTCTTTTACTTTTTTTTTTTTTTTTTAACCCTGAGATAGTTTTGTTAGAATTTCTCCTTTGTTTATTTTGCATTTTTAAAGTTTTTTTTTTAAGTCCCAGGATGATATCATCATCCATGTAAGTGGTTTTTCTTACATGTGGAATATAGTGATTCATATCCATACTGGGTTAAGGCAATGAAGAACCCGAGTCCAAACAGAGATGCTAATGAATAACTACTAACCCACAACTTCCACTTTATTTCTAAGAGCTGCTAATTCAGCTGCAGGACCCTTCAATACAGGTCTTCTAATTATAAGTTTCATTCTGTTGAAATGCACCCAGCCTTTGTGGTGACTCTACAGGCTGGGGTGGAATGGTGTGATGATAGTGATATCTCAGGAGACCGTGGTTTGTCGTGTCTTTTTATAGGAATGTATAAATAAGCAACAAGCTACAGGAACTGTGGTTGTGTTTATCTTGCAACCAGACTACAGCTCATTCTGTCGACCAAATAAAAATGGTAAACTCTGTGAGCTCCTTTCAGGTGAAACAGATCTCATTTTAGATAATTGTCCATGAGAAAACACAGGAAGCTGGCGGGTAGTGTCGGGGCAGGGTCCCGGTGTGTCGTCCTCAGCAGGTTCAGGCTACCGGGAAAGGGTCTTGGGTCAAATGGGGCACTTCTCGATGGGCCGTCCCAACTGAAGCCAGAGAAATGGGATCCTGAACACCTTCCAGCCATGTTCAGTGAAGATGATCTTCATTTATTATCCTCCCTACCTCCTTTTTCGTTCCTCTCTTTAAACCAAAACAAGAGAGTCCATTCAATTATCCAAAAAAGCTTGTTTTATTTTCCTGTGTGTATACGTTATTAGAAATAGAGCTTATTTTTTCCCAGCGCGGGGCGCCAAACATCTGCGATCAGTGTTACTGGGCTGAAAAAGAGACCCTGAGGGTACCAGCGCTCCAGTCTCCAAGGCTGCCCTTTCCAAATCGCTGCCACGTTCGTCTTCACATTGCTCTTCTGAGTGTACCATAAATCCTCCCCTCACACTTGAAAGCACTCGTGATCTTGTCTAGAACCTACCCGGCTCATCCACAGCCAGCTCCACAACTCAGGAGCCTCAGACTATCATAGCCACTTTTCCTCCTATAAGATATTCATAGGCTTCAGGCAGTAGGGCCTGTCCTACCTATTATAGGCTCTTACTTGCCCTAATTTATACAGCTAATAAGGAGTAAAGCAATTCTAACTCAAGATATATTCTTTTTTCTCCTTTACTATGTCTATTCAAGAAAGGGATCAAGAAATTAATTCAGATTTTTGAAGGAACCACTACAGTCTTAACAGAGGTCAGTTATATCCATCTCATTTTACTTCAATGGTAAGACAGCAATGAATAGAATTCCAATTTTACAGATGGAGAAGAAAAGGAATCTCAAATTTGTCTTCATGGATACTGATCTACAATCAATCTGCTTCTCTTCCTCTCTTCAATTCAAAGGAGGATCAATTGTTTTGAAATAAAGTCCTTCCAGTATTTTGGATGTTAAAATATGCTTTGTTTCCTGAAGTAATGTTAAAATGTAAGACTGTTTTGCTTGCATCTTTATTTGTTGAAATTCTAAAATTTTATGTTGCTATCAAGATTTTTGTTTTTACTGCTTAATTTGAGCCTTCCATAAAATATCACCGCCCAGGGAACGTAATGAATAGTAACGTACCACAATTGTCATAGCTAGCATGTGGTGACATTGCAACTCAAAGATATTTGCATGGCCCTAAAAAGTGTTTTAGGGGTATAGTGAAAGAGTCTTGTTGATTATGAAGGAAAAACACAGTATTATGCTAACCTTGTTCCTGCTGACATGTTATTGTGAGTTGTTTACATGCAAGGAGGTAGGTGATTACTGGGGTGTAACTAAGCAATAATTTTGTCATTCTCATGTTTCATACATTTTCACATTTTGCAAACGTTAGTTTATTATCAGAAAGAACAGAAATAGACTGATTATTCCCGTGGTTTGGTGGACATCTGTATGTAGAGGACTGGATGTGTAATTATCTTAATAAAGATGTAATTGTGGCTCGTCCTATTTCATAATTCACAGACCCAGCTGTGCCCCTCCCAGGGTCTCCTGTGTAATTGGGTGGGTGAGCTGCATTCTGAATCAGCTGAGTTTGTGCTTGATTTCCTCATCAAACTGCATACTATTCTCTTACTCACATTTTCAGGTACAAGTAGTTTGCTAATGAAGTTGAAATTTTATATAATCAAGATGATGAAAGTAGTTTGAGGAACCGTGTCTATTTTCAGATGGTTCATCCTTTGCACAACTCACAAGCTAAAGTATTTTAGGGTTTTCCTTCTTTTAAGGTAGAATATAGCTCCTTTGTGGTATTAGTTATCCACACAACAAACTATAGGTTTATACCAACACATTGCAAAGGAGAATTTTATTGTTCATCCAAGATAAATGAAAAGAAGTGGGAAAATGAAAATTGCCTTTCTGTTAGGAAGTTGAGTGGGAATTCAATTTCACAAAATATGGAAGAAGACCTACACTGCTAGGTACTGTTCTGGTTGAAAAACCGAAATTCCCATTTATGAAGTTAAGCATTCCACTACAGCTTATTTATAAAGATAAGTAGTTATTTTATTTCTTCTGGTCTATGTATTTGGTAAAGTGATGAATCAGGTATATCCTTCCATTTTTTGTTGAAAAAGAAAAAGTATAGCATTCATTTAATGTTCAGTCATTGAGAATTACTATATTTTAGAACTAAAAATGCCTCTACAAACTGAATGCTATGAATGTAGCATTGCTCCCAACAGGTTAATATTGTAATACATGAGTTATCTTGGGGTAAACACTGGAGTCACAAACAATGCAGATGAATGTTCTGGGGCAAATGGGAAATTGGTTCAAATGGGAAAGTAACAAATAGGCACAGTGACGTACTCATGTATATTCATGTTATTTCTAAAATTCAGCTGACCTGGGGATTTAGCTCAGTGGCACCATGTCCGCCTCACAAGCAGAAAGTTCTGAGTTCAATCCCTGGTACCCCACCAAAAGGAATTCAGTTCAAGTGTCAAAACACAAAACAAAAACTTCTTTGTTGTTTAAAGCACAAGTGTGCGTGGTTTCTTATGGCAATTCCAGTACATTAATAAACATGTTTTAATGTTACTAAACTATCGGATTTGTAACTATAGTGAGTATACATATCGATTGCTGCAAATTTAGAAAATATTGAAGGTATGGAAATAAGTGAAAATATCACTTATTATCTAATTTCACAACCCAGAGATCTCTGTCATTGTATCATGAACAGACTGACACCTCGACTTTTATTCTCAGTCTCCCATCCCTTTCTCGATTTTCCTAGGGTATGCACATTAGGGAGATTTATTTTCTTTAATTTTAAATTAGTCTGTGGTGAGTGATGTAATAGCAAATACTGAGCAAGCGTTGTCCTAAAGGGATGCTTCCTTTGTCTTTTAAAGAGCGTTTGCTGAACATAGCTTCTGCAGTCCTTCTCCGGCATTCACACACTGGCCCCTTTTCCAGATGTTCACAAACCTGTTATCCACTATTTAAACACTCGCAACTGGGGAGCTGATATTGAGAATGACTGGAACTGATTGCTGCTTGGTATCCTAGGCATAACAAAACAACAACAACAGCAACATGGTAAACAGGGCTTCCTGCCTAATACTACCTCTAATTTCATTTCCCAGAGAAATGAGAATTCTATATGAACAGCTTGGTATATGTATCATCAATTGTTTACGTGCACCACTACCTGTCTTCCATGGTAGTAATAATATTTTCTACAAATTTCAATATACTTTTAGCATAAGGATTTTCCATGACCAAATGTTAAGATATTATATGTATGACAAAAAACTATTTCACCTGACTATTGAAATAGTAATTAGCCATAAAATTTTGTTTGATCATTGATTTGTTTTCTTACACTTTTAAAATATTTTTTGTTTTACAAATCATGCTAATAAACATTTTATAGTACAAGGTTGGTTTCTACTTACAAGAGAAAGCATCTCAACAGAAAATTATTAGATCATAAGGATATTAATGAACCTGTACCTTTTTTAAAATTTAGTTTCCAAAGTTGGAATATAAATTTATTCTCACGACATCTCTGGTAGAGAGAACACATTTATGATACCTAGCCATGGGTGAACACAGTGGATGTTTGTTTGCTTATTGTGAAAAACGTGCAGTCATTGTTTTAGTGACTATTGATCATTAGATTTCTGTGGGAGTTAAATTAAATGAGGATGGCATTGGCATAGACTGCTGTGGTTTACTGGAACAGTGTGGATTTGTCCTGAATGTCTGGGCTTATCTTCACCTTACACTTCAGAAGCCTCGTCTTCCTGTGATCTTCTTGGACCCTGTCCCTACCACTTCAATAATCTGCTGTTGCTTGTTATCTGAAGCCTTAACTTGGTAGTAGATCGTTGTTGAGAAGAATGAGGTTTCTGGTATTCTGACTAGGATTCAGTTGTAGTTATACACCAAGCCCCTGGTCTTTGATTTGCATGCTTTAGGATCCCTTGAACCTAGTTGCGATTGTTTTCTTTTTTTTCTTTACCTCTTCCTCCATCCTCCTCCTCCTGTTCCTGCTTCCCTTCCTCCTCTTCTTTTACGTTTAATGTTGCATCACTAGGGTTTGATCTCAGAGCCTCTTGCAGGATACAGAACATGCTCTACTGCTGAGCCACATGCTCAGCCCTATGCAAATGTTTCTGTATCACCTAATATTTCCCCCATGCTGAGTTGTTTTCTGTATCAGAGGGATCGGATTACCCTGTCTCCCACCTTGGCTGTCCCTCGGCCTACACTCAGCCTCCCAGTCTGTCAGCAGCACTGGCTGCATTCTGTTTCCACCTGCCTCATCATATCTGCACCAGGCAGTGCCTGTTTATGGTTTCTCTGTTGAAAGGCATTATTTCTCCTTAGATTTTCAGCCAATTATTTGCTTTATTTAAAGTCCCTGAAAGACTTTCAAAAAGTCTTGCCTTTCAAGTTAGTCATCATTGTTTTCACTGTGAGGTTGGGAGTGTGGGAGTGATTCTCATTTCACCTCTCTACATCTCTTGATAGATGTCAGCCTTATGCATCATTAATTTTTATAAGCTGTTTTCCAAAATTCACAACAGGGAGAAAGAGAGGAGAGGCCCAGGGATGGGATTAAGTGGAGATTATTACTGTGCCCAAAAGAGTCATATTCCTAAGGTGTTTCTGTTTCTTGTGAGAAATTCCTCATATCTGAAGAGACATCTGTCAAGGGCAAGTGAGGACATTTACCCTTGTGATGTCATTTACACTTTGTGCTAATTTGGGTTCCTAAATATTTTGAATACCAATAATGGTGTGAGCCATTTTAATTGTTATGTGAATTACTGATGAGTAAAAATGTAAAGGAAAATGGTATTTTCTTCCTTTTCCTACACTTAGGGAAAATCCAGGATACCTGGTGATAGGGAAATAGTGCAAGTAATAGCTGCTGACGGGTAGCTAAATTGTAGTTGAATATCTCCAATAAATAAAGCAGACAAAATGTTGTGCTACCACATGGATATTGCTTATCTAGGGAAAGTAAACGAAGTGGGCAAGAAGAGAGAGAAAAAGAGTGAGAGAGAGAAAGAGAGAGAGAGAGAGGAGAGACTCTAAGCAAGGAGGTTAATTTATGGAGATATATGGCATTAAAGCAAGCCCTTGGTTCTTTCTGTAAAGAAGACTGAACTTTTCACTTAGGATTCTGTTTGGAAAACTGAAGGCAGCTATTACCAAGAGGAAGTCTAATGCTGTCTGATGGAGCTGGAGTTCATGCTTTAAACATCACTTAGATTTTCCAAAATCTAGGCCAAATACCAACACGACAAACTCTGTAATCTAGAGAAACTTGCTCTTTCATATTTGTCACTATAAATTTGTGAGTGTACAGATTTATCTAAAGAGTTGCAAAACCAAATTCTTTGGGAATATATTAGCTGGAAAACTGAGCTCATTTATTCCTTTTAAACCCCCTCAGTCTTTTGAAATAATACATAGAACACAGATATTTTGCATGTAGTTTTCTAATCTATACTGCTATTATAAACACTCTAATGTGGTCCTTGATATATCAGAATAAAACAATAACTTTACATTTTTTAATTCATTTTCCAATAACTTACTAGATAATATTACCAATACATCTTGTTTTCTTTTTTGGAACTGGGGATCGAAGCTGGGAATTTCTGCTTTCGAGGCAGATGGCAGAAGCACTGAGCTAAACCCTCGGCCCTTACCAGTGCGTCTTTTATAAAAGGGAAGGGGATAAGAGGCGGCAGGAGCGGAGGAGGACCGGAGAGGAAGAAGGTGAGAAGTGGATTAGCTTCTGCTCTGTACTTTCGCCTACTGCCCATTACGGATGTCATCATTAAGTTCTGCAGACATGTTCTAATAAAATGTGACTATGAAGATAAGTTTTGCCATTCAATGTTGAAAATAACTCTTCCCATCAATATCCAAATACATGGAAAGTTCTCAGTTTTTGAAATGACTAATAAAATAAAATTGTCAAACATTCAAACATTTTTTCTTTGATATATATCTAACTTAGCTTTGTGGCAAGTTATGTAATTGTACAGATCACTTTAGCTATTGCTTGAAACTTCCAGTTATCAGGTATGCAAAAGGCACTGTCCTTGAGAAAAAGAAGATAAAAATTGGACTCAGAACAATCCCTGGTCAGCTAGATGACTTCTCTGGATATCACTGTCCCTGTCTTTAAATGATGATATGAAGCTTTACAGGGTTGCAGTAAAGATTAATGGCAATGTTTCTTAAAATATTTAATAAAATTATAAAATACTGTAGAAATTTTAAAGAAAATGTGTTTATTTACTCCAATTTTCAATGCTTAGTAGAAAATATACATTTTGCACTTTTTATGACTTTCTCTGCTCAGTTGGAAGGAGATGGGTAGGATAAATACTGCAATCTATTCTTACTCTTGAGAGGCCAGGAAGGGAAACCAACTTGGCTAAATATCCTTGTATGCATAAAACCAACAGACTTTACAAAACACTAATGATATAAGCCCTGGACTGTCCTGAATTATGGAATGCTTTTTTGAGGATATACCTGATCTGTCTGAAAGATTGTGTTAAATAACCTAGAATCCTGAGTTCATGACCATTGCTTCCTTTTGTTGAAAAATACACATTTATTTAAAACTTTATTTTCAACATGAGCAATAAATTTCCTAGTGCAAAATAGAAGGTGGGTACATAATTAGAAGACCATGCTTTCACTATTTTACCTGTACTTTTATCTCTTCAAGTAAACGTTGATATGGAGTAAAACTTTCATTCTTATCAATCTTATTTGGTAATATTTTATTTTATAAGGATATGACTAAGTGCTTTTCATAACAACGATCACTTAAGGTGATCTCTCATCATCATATTGAATTAGTTAGCCTATCCTACCAGTTTTACTTCTAAGTTTGCTTTGGATATTATTGTTTCTCCATTCCCACTGTAATAGCTTCAGCTTTTCTAAGCCACTTTCATGTTTTCAATGGTTCTCCCAGCATCCTTTCAATACATCCCCTCTTCCTTTTAGTGTCCTCCTTCAACTTTCCACACCAAGAGTTCTTTATCAGGAAACTCTCAGTGTTTTGCTGTGGCTTTTCACTAAAAGCCAATGCTGGTCATTAGCATGGCTGCAGTGTTCCCTGCCTGCCCTGACTCCCCCTCTATTCAAACAGCAGAGTCACAACACAGAAATAACCTGGCCTCTCAGTACAATTTCTGATCTCAAGTCTCTCAGGCTTCTGCTCCTCGCACGATCTTCACACACGTTGTTCTTTCTGCCTGACGCTCTTTCCCTTAGCAAAACCACACCTCATATGTCTCTAAATTTTACTTGCTCCAAGAATATCCTTTGACCCCAGATGCCAGATATTATTATGCAACCTCCTGTTCATTCCACTTCCTCATACAGTTTACTGAATTTGTAACTTAATAATTATTTACTCTGTAAGTTATCTATCTGTCAAATCTCTGTATTCTTTTGTTGCTGTTCAGATTTTTTAAGGGCAGAAATTACTTCTCTGTTGTTTATAGTCTATCTCAGTGGAAAGACAGCATTTGTCAAGTACAAAGCATTTTTTTTTTGTTCTTTTTGGTACTGAGGATCAAACTCAGGACCTTGCGCTTGCAAGGCAGGCGCTAGAACCACTGAACTAAATCTCTGGCCCAAAAGCATTATTTTTAAAAAGTAACAATTAACATATGAAGTCATTTCCAGATGAATAAAAAACAATGAGTAAATATATATGTTATTAGACATTTAAAATAGAATTAGCTGCAGGCTTTCTCCTTAATTCTTGCTTTGAAAAAATGTTAAAATAGGAACAATCCTACTTTAAGGTAAAGAAATGGCAGAGAAGTCAGAATCTGATCAATAAAGATTGCCACACTGTTTCCACCAAAATCAAGGAGCTCCTTTTCATCACAGAGAATAATAAAACTAATGAGTGAATCCCTTCTGGAGAAGTACAAGCTCGCAGATATACGGATGACAGGCATTCAACGCTTCAGACTGTCATGCAAAGCATGTGTTTTCAGTGTTCAATTTGCTTAGGGCACAGACTCTGTTTGCTTGTTTTTCCATCTCCTTATTCTTTGCCTTCTCTGTATACAAATTGTTGTGTCTGGTTCTAGATGTCCCCCAAAGTGTCATGTGATCATAAGTGGGGCTTCTCAGAGGCAGCTGGATCTAGGGTGTGTGATGGTGGATGAAGGGTGGGTGATTACTAAATGAGTCCACTGAATGGTTTGGCATAGCTCTGGGTGTGCATAATGGGAAGGCCCACCCTTGGTATGAGTGGCACCACCCAAAGGTCAGATAGCTTGGGAGGGATAAAGGGAAAAGTCAAGCCCCTGCTGCTGCTGCCTGATTTGGCTTTTGCCACTACTGTTGGTTGCTGCTTGCTGCCTTCTGCTTGCCCTGCCACATCATGGACTCTTTCTCCTCTGCAATGCCTGTCTGCCATGCTATCCTGTCTCGGAGCCAGCCAATTAGGGACTGAAGCCTCTACAAACTGTAAGCTCTACAATCAACCTTTCCTCCTTTAACTTTGGGAGTCAGGTATTTTGTCTCCACAACAAAAAAGTAACTAAGACATAAATGCAATGTTTCTATGCCAGTCTCTCGGGCTATTGTTTATCAGTATGGAAATGAGTAAGACTCTGAAGAGATTGCCAACAATTGGTCATTAAATTTCTTGTATAAGGGAGCAGGGTCTGATTGCTCTCAAAGTTGCTGCTGCCTTTAAGGAACAACAAAACAGATCACAGACAACCCTAAGAAAGTTAGAAGAGATCATTCATCTGATTCTACTATGTCACTGCCAGTATGAAGGAGTGAGCTTGAATTTTGACAACCCACGTATGTCCCTAGAAATGGCTCAGTGGATTGGTAGATTGCCTATCTGAATACTCAATCTTTTTGAAATCTCTTGGTCCAGTGGTCTGATATAATGTTATCAATGAGATATGTCACTGAGTTCTGGCTCTTACCTTCAATAGTTTAGTGGCTTCTTCAATATAGGTGACTATTGCAATATTTTCAACTCCGTAGAAAACTGATAATATTAGGATTGCAATTACATCCATTTTGATACAGAGTCTCTGTCATCAAAAATGAGTTTAGAGGGCCAGGGATTTAGCTCAGTGGTTCCGCCACCTGCTTCGCAAGCGCAAGGACCCAAGTTCGATCCCAGGTACCAAAAAAAAAAAAATGAGTTTAGAGAAGTGTTATTCTGTTTTGGGAGCTAAAAACATAATACCACAGATACGATAGCATATAAACATCAGATATTTGTTTCTCACAATTTGAGGACAGGAAATTCGATGTAAAGTTGTTGCAAGGGCTAGGTTGTAGCTCAGTGGCATGGCATCTGATTTGAAATTGCAAGGTCCTGAGTTCAATCCCTAGTACCGGACAAAAAAAGCTAATGAAAAAAGTTAACAGAAGAACCCTACTACCACCCTTAGGCCAGGGATTTAGCTCAGCGGTTCCACCTCCTGCCTTGCAAGCACAGGGTCCCTAGTTCAATCCCCAGTACCAAAATAAATAAATAAATACAAAAAAAAAGTTGTTGCAGATTTCGTGTTTTGTAACAGCATGTTTTCTGGTTCATCAGTGGAGTCTTCCTGCTGTGCCCTGTAGATCAGAATGGACTAATCTGGGTGGACTTTTACTGAGGAACTTAGGACTTTTACTAATTCCATTCATTAGGGCCTCACCCTCACAACTGATCAGCTCCCAAGGTTTATGACTTGATGTTTTTGTTTTTATTTTTTAGCTTTTTCTTTATCATTATTGGTAGTTGAACTGCTTGGTGCCTTTACACTGAACTACATTCCTAGCCATTTTTATATTTCACTTGAGTCAGGACATCACTAAGTCATTAAATTGCCCAAACTGGCCTCGAAATAGCAGCCCTCCTGTTTCAGCTTCCAAGCGTGCTGGGATTAAAGGCCTAGACTCCTCACACCCACCTAAAAGACCCTAGTTGACAGTGGGGAGCAAGGACAAAAAGGGAAGTGAATACAGAGTCAAATTTTATAAATTTTCCAATAAAAATCATGAGTACATGTAGATGTGTACTCCACTTATTTAATTCCACATCAAGTTGTGAATACCACATATGAAATGTCTCCAGCTTGCTTAATTCTTTTACAAGTTTAAGAAAATATTTTTCCCAGTTATTTTTGATCTCTTCTTGATAACATAGGATCGATTAATAGTAATTTAGATATATAACAGTGAGGGCCCAGATGAGAAGGTTTTCAGCTAGGATTCCTTCCAGCAGCTGAGAACTAAAACATTTAAGAGTAGAGAAAGCAGTTTCTTTACTCCTGGTCTGCTCTTTGCACTCCGATGCTCAAGGGTAGTCTCAGCTGGAACTCTTGGAAACGACCTCTTGGAGGTCTTGGGAACTACTTGAGCACTTTCTAAGATGTTTGCAATCATTACAGCCAATTGGCTGGATTCTGAGAGGGTTCATCAGCAGCCTGGGAACTGTGGGATCTAAACCAGAGCCCCATGCATGCCAGTCAGTCACTTTCCCAATAAATTACATCCCCACACTCCAAAATAATTTTTGTATAATTTAAAAAGAATTATGAAAAACATTCAGAGTGTTTAATAATTGTGGTTTGGAAGCCACATAGCATTATTTTCAACTCAGTGCACTGTCTGAAGAAATCCCAGGCATAGCTAAATTCAAAGGACAAATCATAGACCATACTTCTTAGTTAGGAAAATGTCAAACAATGCTAAAACTACACTGTAAAATTCTACAATTCTCATTCCACAAGTTATTTATTTATTTATTTATTTATTTATTTATTTATTTATTTAATTTTGGTACTAGGGATCTAACTCAGGACCTTGCACTTGCAAGGCAGGTGCTGTGCCGCTGAGCTAAATCCCCGTACCTCCACAAGGTGTTTATATCACTTCTATAATTCAGGTCTAGTGCCCTGGAGGAAAGCCCTGCATAGGATCTAGGTTTGCTCTTTGGCTTATCTTAGTCTGTTCCTGTGAATTAGAACATGGGGGTGAGCAGCCTTCCCACTGTCTCCTTGTGCTAGAGTCCCAGTGCTATGAACTCCCAGGTTCACACTGTCCTTTCCAGGCAGGCAGCATTTGTGAGCACTTTACAAATGGTATTGAGATGAGAGACAAGCTCACATCCACTTAAGAGATAAGCCCGTCTTTGTTTTGAGACCCCTGTGAGACTGCTTAGAAGAGTTTTAAAAGGCATTTGTTCAACAGAGAGCCTTTTCCTAGCAAGGTCTTGGTCTTTGGAAGGGAATTTATTTTGGGGGAAGGGTCTGTGGGACACAGTTTATCGCTTTCTGAGGCCTTAGGAAAGAAAGGTATGATCGTATCCCTTCCATCATCTTTACCTCGGAACCAACTACACTTCCTTATCTCTACTCAGTTTAACCTTTACTTTCTTACCTTGTATTCCTTTGTTCCTCAGAGAGCTACAGAGTCTGGCAAGAAATGTGTACAGCAGGAAAAGAAAAGCTGGCATTAATGTTTTAACACTGATTTTACTGAGACATCATGAAATTAATACCAGTTGCCTTTGGCCTCTACAGTCTCAAGAGGGGCTCCACATGGTGGTCATGAGCTTCCAGGCATTTACTAGTCAGGTCAGCAGCGGAAGTGTGTACATATTTTTTGGAAGGTACTGTATTTTCCCACTGGCATTACCGACTTTAGCTCTTTTTTATTTTTCACTAGTTCTGCTTAGAGTTAAACAGATTATTTTTAATTTAACTTCGTTCTTATCCTCTATCTTAGGTGGTTGGAAGAAGCTACAGGATACTTTGAACACTGCCCCAGATATCCTCAGTGATGATCAAATTCATTAGGGACATTAACTTCCCTTCACTATAGTTTCCAGTACTGTTTTTCTCATGAACTTTCACAAGACTCTTCAGATTTTTGTTCTGCAAATCAATGTTGTGTAGTTTAGGATTTTTTTTCTACTGGTATCAACTTCTTTGCATCAAAATTTGTATCAGCAATTTCTGCACCATAAAAATTTCAAAATATCATATAAAAAAACAGATAAAAGGAGTTTGTTACTTTCCAAAATGCTATGGGTCAGAAACATGGACTTTATGGAAAGTCACGAGTCCATTATCTCCATGAGGAGGGCTCCTTGGGTGTATATGGTTTGGATGCAAATACAGCTAGAAGGCTAGGAATGGAGGAGAGAATCCACTCTTTACTCGTATGTATCCACTCAGACAGGGGAGGCTGAAGCTCAGGTTCATCTAGGTTTTCCTATACTGGTAGCTATGCCATGACGTCTTCATGTGTTTTAAACACAATATAGAATAACACCTCCATTCCAAAAGGTGGATGTGTTCAGTGAGAGCGCTAGGATTTACCATTCCTGAAGGACTGCATGGGAGCTGCACCTCTGTATTATTTTATCATAAAACTGCAAGTCATATAGAATCTACTCGATGGTGTTTTTTGGCCGAATCATCATATGCATTTCTCATGTTTCAAGATGGAATAAATATCTTAAGATCCTACCTCTTAGTGAGAGGGAAATCAAAGAACCTGGAGGCCAAATTTTGAACTTCCATAAGCATGAGTTCTTACTTAACATTTAATATGCCTAGTATGGTTAATATATATCTTATTTATTCTATAGCACATTCTTAATCACCTAGTATAAGTCAAATACAATATTAGAGATTGAATGTAGCCTTCATCTTTAAGGAATAGAATATTAAGTATGGATTCTGATACAAATAATTATTTTTAAAGTGGTAGTCTTAACAGAAAAAAATTGTATATAGGAAGTGGAAATGCATTAAGAGAAGTAAATATTCCTGAGGAAAGTATATAAAGGAAGGTGGCATCTTGAAATAAAATTGATTTATCTAAGTAAAACATAAGAACTATTTCAAGAAAGGAAAGGAAAACATTCGTAAGCCTACAGGCATGAGCATAGATCTCTACAAATCAATAGGTATTCCCATGGTATCACAGGGAAAATGTGAGACAATTTGAAAAGTATTACTATCATCCTTACATAGATCAATATTAATCCACGGGCAATGGGAAAACCAACCATTGTAGTTAGCCCAGCTAGATGTCCACCTCTGTGTCAGTTAAGTTTTAAAGAGTACAGATGAACCATTAAAAGAACAATGAGATGCAAGTTACAGGTCTCATTGTGGGACAGTCTTAGGATGTGGACATCACAAAGGTAAAATGGAATATTGGAGAATCCTGAATCGAGTGGGCTTGAGTGGACAATTCTCATCTCAAAGGGAAACTGCAGATATCAAACATTTCCAGTTGTCAGAGTGGGGTCCTTATGGCTGTACTCAGAGAATGATTGAGAGGAATCGGTTTTCTCTGCCTGAAATGTCTCTGTTTCAATTGGAACTTAGGAAAAAATGAATTCCGGAAATGGAAGTTTGTCAGCCTGAATAATCTGGTAAAAACACACTTTGCCAAATGACTGCATACTTCTTCAGACCATTGTGGATCCCAAACAGTATCTGCCTCAGAGTCTTAATTGTCACTGTGTAACAGATGATATTTGGAGAGAAATAGTGACAGATAAAGAAAAACATTAAACTACTTTAATTCTTTAATATCATTGATACAGTTATAATATGCATTCAAATACTAGATTTGAGCCAGAGTCATCATCCCTGACATCAAATGCTTCTGGGAATGAGAAAGAACTTGTTGAAATATGACCCAAAACCTGACAGCATTCACCTGTCTTCAAAATACTCTCTCAACTCCTAATCTGTAATTATATCCTAGTACAGCCACATTTTCCTTCATGAATTCTTTGTGGTGGTAATTTCTTGGCTCAAGTGTGCACCTTGATGGATGGTAAGCCAATGGCATTTCCCTACCTGGAGCATTAAATAAGTGCTGAGGCCGAGATGAATACTGCTTTCCTTAAGGAGAAATAGAGTCATGATGACCTACGCCATGGTCTTTCTCCTCTTTTCTAGAAAAGCAAAGAGAATCTATTCAATTTGGAATTGACAAAGAAAGATAATAGACATGGTCTTTCCAAGAGATGTAAAGATTAGCTCAAATATCAACAAGGTATCAGTTGATAGCTACCTTATTTTTTATTTATCTTTAATTTCTTTTTGAGGTCAATTTCTTCTTTGACTTCTGTGAAGATTATCTTCATAAGACAATTCTCCAGTTTGACTCAGGTGACTTGGCTTCTACTATAAATCTCTTAAATAATATATGTCTGATATAAGTCTCCTACGTAATCTCTCCACATTTTAAATTCCTCAAAGCAGCAATATAGCGGAAGCAGCAACTGGAAAGTCATTTATCAAGTCCGTTCCACTGTCACGGACAGCTGAGCTGCCCAAAAGTGCAGACTGCATGTCTAATGCACTTCCTTTAAGATGAGAAAGAAATGTTACTGTATTTACAAAGAAAAATGTAAATTCTCTCCAACGGTTCTAATATAGTGGCCGTGAGAAGCAAATTTGGATACAGAATGCCTAGGTTCAAGTCCTTATGATTTTTGTTTGTTTATTTGGGCTTCTTGGACAATTTATTGTATCTGTGTCCCTCAAATCCTTTATCTTTAAAATAAGAGTAACAAGGACACCTGTCCTATAGAATAGTTAAAATAATTAAATGGGACAATACACATAATACTCATAGAAAAAGTGCACTGCGTTTATTCCATACACAAGTTATCATTTAATAAATATTAAATATTTTATATAGGCTCTCCACACCCACAATGTGATATGAGAGTTTATTGTCCCTATTTTGCACTACGGATTTTCCAGGTTAAGGATATTAAGGAAGAGAAGCATGTGTATATATACACATGCCCAGCTGTTCCCCCATGATGCCTGCAGGACGAGACTGAAGAGACCACTCATAGGATTGCAGCTGCTGACAGCTGATCACACAGAACTCTGTGCTGCTCACACCTGGTTTCCAAAAGTTGGAGAGAAAATTATTCTCCATCTGCACAGGAGATTTTTAAACTTGAGTTTCTAATATGATTGAAATACTACGTGCCGTGCCAACTTTTGTGTTCCAAGGCGGTCAATTTCTCTCCACTGGTCAAGCTTTCAAGGAAGCTCAAAATGAGAATTTGAGTTATTCAGTCAGCAGTCAGCTGCATTTCTTGAGCTGACAAAGGTTCTCTGAAATCAGCCCTTGGGAGTTGAAATTTTCATTATAGATTAGAAAAGAAAGGTCCCATCCTGGGTGCCAGTGGTGTAATCATTGCCTCATTGAACAGTTATCTCTCCCTCGCATCTATGACCTCTGGATCTGTTCACTATGCTGTGTACATTTTAGTGTGATTTGCAAATATTTGACAAGAGAAGAACTTCTCAGAGCCAGTAAGGAGATTAAATATGAATCATTTAAAATATATCATTATCATGTAATCAGTGAATGAATGAGTTTATGAACTTGTCCTTGGTGAGGCAAAACAAAGATTAGTTAATCCGCAACCACACACAAACAGATATATTCATTTGCAAGATTGATGATTAATTATTTAATTGAGCTATAATTCCCAAGCCATACATTTCACCTAGTTTAAATGAATACTGCAATTATTCTTCATATAATGACAAATACGGACAAATATCATAATGTACTCTGGAACATTTTCAGAGCCTCTGAAACAAACCCTGTTCATATCCTTTTCTCTTTTTGCATTCACAACCACAAATCTGATGATGGCTGCATAGTCTTTCTTGTTCTTAGCATTTCATAAAAATAGAACCATACATTATGTTGTCTTCTTTGACTGGCTGTTTTCCTTTAGTATATCATTTCTCAATGTTTTGACATGTATCATCAATTTGTACTTCTTAATGCTAAAAAATGTCATTATAGAGATATGCTTTGTTTATGCATTTGTCTGTTAGCTGACAATTGGGTTGTTTCTATTTTCTCTGTTAAAAATAAGATTGTCATGAACATTTTTATACAAGTCTTTGTGTACATGTTTCCCTTTCACTTCAGCTGATATCTAAGAATAGAGTTATTGGCTGATATTCTAATGTTTTGAAAAACTGCCAAACTATTCAAGGTGACTACACCATTTCACATTTCTGCCTACTTACCATTATATTGGCATACCAGAAACAAATGAAGGTCCAATTTCTTCAAATTGTCTACAATTATTTTCCTTTGTCTTTTTTGGTACAGCTATCCTACAGATAGTAAGCAATACATCATTGTGGTTTAATTTGCATTTCCTCAATGAATAACACTGTTAAACATCTTGTAGTATGCTTCACATTCATTTGTATATATAATTTTAAGAAATATTTATTCACATCCATTGCCTATTTTTAATTAAGTTTATTTTCATTTCATTATTGAGGTGTACATGTTCTAAATATTTTCTCCCAGTCTGTTGGTGTATTTAAACTTTATTGATAAAGTCATTTGCAACACAAGCTTTGACTTTGATGAAAATAAATAGATGTATATTTATTTTGCTAATGTCCAATAAGCATATTGTTCAACTTTAATACACAACAGAGAAATCTAAATTCCGCTCATGAGTGTATCAGCTTAGCTTCAATTTTAGAGACTGGTACTCAATTCTAATGAACAGCACAACTGAAATTTTCATGCATTTCTTGGGAAGGGTGTGAATGCTCCAGTTATTCTATAAAAATCATCTGTCTTTTTGGAACAAACTGAACCATGAACTTACTGTATGAAACAATAATTCCAAAGATGAAAAATGAAAATTTACAGCTGCACAAGGACATCAATATAATATTTATATTAGCTTTATCGGTAGTCCATATGCCTACAAATTGGTGAAACAACTGTCATATGTGTATTCTACATGTACATAATGCAATCTTATCCCAAAATACAAATAAATTTAAAAAACTACATTCTGTCAATTTTTATTTTTATATTTTGAAATTGTTATTAGGTCCACAGATGATTATGATTATACTTTTATAAGAATAAACTGACTTTTTGCCATTATGAAATGTATTTATCTTATAATACTATTATCTTAAAAGGTATTTTCAATAATTTTATTTTTCATATGTTCATATATTTTGTTGTGTTCAAACTATGTCTTTATGGTCAAAGTTTGTCTTCATTTCATTTGTTTATTTTTGTTTGATTTATTCACTTTTTTACACTGTGTTCTTATATTTACAAATAATATAAAAAAGTCTGGTCAGATATATGTCATTTTTTGAATTTTCTCTTTAGGCTTTAATACTTTGTTTTCCTTTTCTTATACTTTTGTGTTATCTTTCTAATTTTTTGAACCACACTGTAATATTATCATTTCCCTTTAAACCATACATTTATAACCTTTTTTGTACATCTTTTTATTGGTACATTTTAGGTGTACAATATAATGATATTCATCATTGGAGATATGAACCTTTACATACTCTCTCGGTTCTTATTTTTTCCCCCTTCCCCTGCCCTCCCGTCAACCTCATCCCTCCCTATTTACAAAGATTTTGTTCCTTTTTTCCATTTTCTCATATTAATTCCATTCCCTTCTTTCCTTTCCCCTATCCCTCCCACTTCCCCTTCCCCTTTGCCCCCTTTCTTCCTATTTCACATTATCTATTATACCTTTTAGTCCTTATTTACACTTTCAGTTTCTCACACTAGAGAAATTATTTGGTATTTACACATGTGTGTCCTATTTATTTCACTTAAGAGTAGCGCATCAATGTTGCATCCATTTAACAATAAATGTCTCTAATTTCTTGGGGTTTTTTAATTTATATATTAATTGGTACATTTTAAGTATACAATACATTTACATTTATCATTGGGTGTTTGTACCTGAACATGATGTATCTTAGTTCTTATTTTTTTCCCGATTTCCTATGCGCCCTTCACCCCCATCACCCTTCCCTATTTACACAAACTTTGTTTCCAATTCTTTTTCTTTCTCACCATTTTTCCTTTCCTTTCTTCCTTTTCCCATTCCCCTCCCTCCACCCCTACACCTTTGGACCTTTTCCTATTTCAAATTATCAATTATTTGTTTTAATCATTTTCATCCTTATTTACACTTTCAGTTTCTTACACTAGAGATACTATTTGGTATTTACACATGTGTGTCCTATTTATTTCACTGAAGAGTATGGCTTCAATATACATCCATTTAGCTATAAATGACTCTAGTTTCTCATCCTTTATGGCTGAGTAGTACTCCATTTTATTAAAAAAAACACACCTTCTTTATCCCGTTTCCAGTTGATGGGCACTTGGGCTGTTTCCAAACCTTAGCTATTACAAACTGTGTTGTTATGAACATGGGTGCACATATATCGCTGTGGGATGATTCTTTTAATTCTTTGGGGAAGATATCCAGTAGGGGAATATCTGGGTCAAATGTGACCTTCAGCCCTAGTTCTTTGAGGTATCTCCATACTGATTTCCACAGTGGTTGCACCAGTCTACACTCCCACCAACAATGGAGAAGGGTTCCTTTCTCCCCACACCCTTGCCAGCATTTGTTATTGGTTGATTTCTTGATAGCAGCCATTCTTTCTGGGGTGAGGTGGAATCTCAGTGTTGTTTTCATCTGCATCTCTCGAATGACCAGTGATGTTGAACATTTTTTCATATATTTGTTTGCTGCTTTTACCTCTTTGTGTGAGAAATGTCTGTTCATTTGAATGCCCATTTATGAATTGGGTCTTTGAATTTGGGGGGTCTGATTTTCTTCAATTCTTTATATATTCTAGATAGTAGACCTTTGTCTGAGGTACAGCTGCTAAAAATTTCTTCCCATATTGTAGGTTGTGTCTTAGCTCTGTTGGTAGTTTCTCTTGCAGTGAAAAACCTTTTTAATAAGATGAGATCACAGTTGTTGATTCTTTGTGTTAGTTCCTGTGCTACTGAAGTTTTGTTCATAAAGTCTTTGCCTATGCCAATGTCATTGAGAGTTCTACCTAACTTATCTTTCAGCAAGTTTACTGTTGATGTCTTGATGTCTAGCTCTTTAATCCACTGTGATCTTAGTTTAGTGCATGGTGATAGGTATGGGTCTAGTTTTAATCTTTGGCAGGTTGAAATCCAGTTTTTCCAACACCATTTATTGAACAGGCTATCTTTTCTCCAATGAGGGAGATTGGCTCCTTTGTCAAAGATGAGGTGGCTGAGTATGTCTGGAGTTGTTTCTGCATCTTCTAATCTATTCCACTGATCTTCGGGTCTGTTTCTTTGCCAGTACCATGCTGTTTTTAACACAGTAGCTTTGTAGTATAGTTTCAAGTTGGGGGCTGTGATACCTCCAGCCATGTCTCTGTTGCCCAAAAATGCTTTTGATATTCTAGGTTTCTTCTGCTTACAAATGAATTTTTGGATAGTTTTCTCTAGTTCTGTGAAGTATATTGTTGCAATTTCAATTGGTATTGTGTTAAATCTATGTAGTAGTTTTGAAAGTATGGCCATTTCCACTATATTGATTCTTCCTATCCAGGAACAAGAGATATCTTTCCATTTTCTTATATCCTTTTCGATCTCCTTCAGAGTGCTGTAGTTTGCAGTGTAGAGGTCTTTTGCTCCCTTTGTTAGGTTGATTCCATTTTTTTAGATGCTATTGTAAAAGGAATTATTTCCCGAATTTCTGTCTCAATGGGTCTGCTATTTGCATATAAGAAGGCTATTGATTTTTGAGTGTTGACCTTATATCCAGCTGTTCTACTGAATCTGTCAATTAGGTCTAGAAGCTTTTGACCAAGTTTTTTGTGTCTTCTATGTAAAGTATCATATCATCAACAAATAATGACAGTTTCACTTCTTCCTTTCCTATATTTATTCCTTTTATTTATTTCTCTTGTCTAATTGCTATGGCTAATGTTTCCAGAACAATATTGAACAGGAGTGGTGATAGTGGGCATCCTTGTCTTGTTCCTGATTTTAGCATGAAAGTTTTCAGTTTTTGACAATTTAGTATGATGTTGGCTGTTGGTTTTTCATAAATAGCCTTTATCAGGTTGAGATAAAGACCTTCTATTCCAATTTTCTGTAACATTTTTATCGTGAATGGGTGCTGGATTTTGTCAAATGCCTTTTCTGCATCTATTGAGATGATCATATGGTTTTTGTCCTTGACTCTGTTAATATAGTGTATTACATTTATTGATTTACAGATGTTGAACCATCCTTGCATCCCTGGGATAAATCCGACTTGGCCAGTGTGTATGATCTTCTTGATGACCCTATGTAATCTGTTTGCCAGTATCTTGTTGAAGATTTTTGCATCTATGTTCATTATGGAGACTGGCCTGTAGTTCTCTTTTTGGGTTGGGTCTTTCCCTGGTTTTGGAATCAAAGTAACACTTGCTTCCAGGGAAGAATTTGGAAGCTTTGCTTCCCTTTCAATTTCCTTGATGAGTTTAAAAAGTAATGGTGATAGTTCTTCTTTAAACATCTTGTAGAATTCAGCAGTGAAGCCATCAGGACCTGGGCTTTTCTTTGTTGGTAAATTTTTTATTACATTTTCAATTTCACTCATTGTTATTGGGGTGTTCAGAATTTCTACATCTTCTTCATTTAACTTTGGCAATTTGTATGTGTCTAGGAATCTCTCCATTTCTTCTATGTTTTCCATTTTATTAGAGTATAGGTTCTCAAAGCAGGTATCAATGATCCTCTCTGAATTTCTGCTGGATCTGTTGTGGCTTCATCTTTTTCATTCGTAATTGCATGGATTTGAGCCTTTGCTTTCCTTTTTTTTGATAAGGTTGGCTAAAGGTTTACCAATTTTATTTATTCTTTCAAAAAACCCACTCTTCAATTCCTTGATTTTTTGTATCATTCTCTTAGTCTCCATTGCATTAATTTCTGCTCGGATCTTTATAATTTCCTTTCTTGTGTGAGCTCTGGGTTTGTTATGCTCTTCTTTTTCTAGGAGCTTGAGGTTCTGCATTAAGTTATTTAACTGGGTTCTCTCTGTTGTCCTAATATGGGCATTCACTGCTATGAATTTCCCATGTAGAACTGCTTTCATTGTGTCCCACAGATTCCTGTATGTTGTACTGGCATTATAATTTACTTGTAGAAACTGTCTAATTTCTTCTTTAATTTCCTCTGTGACCCATTGGTTGTTCAGGAGAGTGTTATTCAATTTCCACATATTTGTGGGTGTTTTGCAGTTTCTTATGTTATTGATCTCCAATTTTATAGCACTATGGCCTGATAATATACAGGGGATAAATTGAATTCTTTTACATTTACTTAGATTTGCCCTATGAGCTAGCATGTGGTCTATTTTGGAGAATGACCCATGTGCAGCTGAAAAGAATGTGTATTCTGATTTTGTGGGGTGGAACACTCTATAAATATTTAAGTCATTTTGTTCAATACTTGGTTCAGTTCTAGAATTTCATTGTTAATTTTTTTCCTAGATAATCTATTTGTGATAGAAGGGTGTTGAGATCTCCCACTACAATTGTGTTATTGTTTATTTGGTTTTTCATGTCCATTAATATTTGTTTTGTATAGTTGTGGACATACGTATTTGGTCCATAAATATTTAAGATTGTTATCTCTTCCTCTTGGATTGTTCCCTTCACAAGGATGTAGTGACCATCTTTGTCTCTCTTAATTAGTTTTGGTTTGAAATCTACTTTGTCTGCACATAAGATTGCTAAGCCTGCTTTTCTCTGGGTTCCTGTCACGTGGAGAACTGTTTTCCATCCTTTTACTTTCAGTCTATGAATTTCCTTTTGAGTTAGATGCATTTCTCGTATACAGCATATTGCTGGGTTTTGCTTCTTAATCCAATTCTGTCAGTCTGTTTCTTTTAATTGGTGAATTGAAGTCATTAACATTGATAGCTATAATTGAGAGATATTGACTCATTCTTGCCATGATGTTTTATTGTTGTTGGCTCTTTTCTTATTTTTCCCCCTTTCCCTTTAGTGCCTTACCTTGTGTGGTGTCTTCTCTCTGTTGGGCCTCATGGAATTGTGACCTTCATTGTCTTTTTCTAGAATACTGCATAAAATTGTTTGGAGTTCTGGTTTGGTGTTCATGAAATTTCTCAGGTGTTCTTTGTCTTGAAAGTGTCTAGTTTCCCCATCGATTTTGAAAGATAATTTTGCCAGATACAACAGTCTAGGTTGGAAGTTATTTTCTTTTAGGGCTTGAAGTACTTCACTCCAGGCTCTCCTTGATTTCAGGGTTTGTGTTGAGAAATCTGCTGTGATTCTGATGGGCTTTCCTTTGTAGGTGATTTGTTTCTTTTCTCTAACTGCCTGTAGAATTTTGTTCTTCTGTTAAGTTTCTGGGATCTTGACTATTATATTTCTAGGTATAGATTTTTTTTATCATGGCTGGGTGGAGTTCTATATGCCTCACTTATCTGTGTGTCCAGTTTTCCACCTCGTCTGGAAGTTTTCTAGTATTACTTCTGTGAACAGGTTTTTTTATGTCAATTGTAACTTTCTCCTGTTTTTTCATGGACTCCTATCAGTCTTATGTTATTCTTCTTTTCATCATCTAGCAGCTGTTGGATTGATTTCTCATGGTCCCTTACTATCTTTAAGAAATCTCTGTTTTCATGGCCCTTAACTGCAATCCTGTCTTCTATATCTGATATTCTGTCTTCAGATTCTCTTAGTCTGCTCTGCATGCTTTCAATGGAGTTTTTAATCTCCTGAATATCTGTTTGAATCTGTTTCATTGATTCCATTTCTTTCTTATGTTGGGAGATCATGGTTTCCATTTCTTTCTTATGCTGGGCATTTATGGCTTCAAGCATGTTTCTGATTTCGTCTATTTTCTTGTCTGTTTCTGCTCTAGAGCCTCTAATGGTGCCTTTCACTCTACTCACCATCTCTGTATTTATCTGGGAGATTATTTCTGCTTTGAATTTTTCTAGAGCCTTATGTATCTGCTTTGTTACTTCCTGTGCTGTCAGTTCAGGGTATCCAGGTGCTTGATTATCTGACTTTTCCACCTCATTTCCCCCAGAATTTCCTTTTTGTGGCAGGGAAGCCTGTGTTTGTGCCTTGTTTAAGTATCTTCTCATTTTTGTTTTTGATACTGTCCTTGATTTAATTCCTGGGTTGATATTTCAAAATTGCTTGATGCAGGTATCTTTGTTGTTTGTGTTTAAAACCCTTGTGGAATGATTGCTTTTCAGAAGTGTCTTCCAGATATGACTTGCTTTTAGGTTTTGAGGCTCTATTGACTCTGAGGCTATTTTATTTACCTTATACCAGGAAGGAACACTGATTAGATCAATGACAACATGTTAGGGCAAATGTTACAATCAGCAATACCATAGCATCAAACGCAGCTTAGAAAATGACAATTTGTGGTAGTTATTAATCTATCACATTTAACTATGTGAAGTATGATCCCCTGTGCCTCTGTAATGAGGGACCAGGTAGCAGAAGAGCCAGAAGGTGGGTGGGCGGGGAGGGATGGAATTGGGCCTTGCAGGTGCCCATGTGGCTAAGTGGAGCACCGGATGAAGGCAGGGCTCCAAGCCTCTCCCAAGACCTCACCATGCCTTGGGCAGGAACTGGAACATAGCCGAGGAGCCTCAGGCTGCTTGGCTGACCTGTGGAGAGAACCACCAGATGAAGGCCTAATTTCTTGTTTTTGATGGGTTAGTAGTTCTCCGTGTAATAAAAAAACAAAAAACAAAAAACACCAAAACAGATTTTCTTTATCCAGTCTCCAGTTGATGGGCACTTGGGCTGTTTCCAAGCTTTAGCTATTACAAACTGTCCCACTATAAACATGGGGGCACATATATCCCTGTGGTATGATTCTTTTAATTCTTTGGGGAACATACCCAGCAGCAGAATAGCTGGGTCAAAAGGAACTTCCAGTACTAGTTCTTTGAGGTATCTCCATACTGATTTCCATAGTGGTTGCACCAGTCAGCACTCCCACCAGCAGTGGAGCAGGGTTCCTCTTTCCCCACTGCCCCACCAGTATTTGTTATTGGTTGATTTCATGATAGCAGCCATTCTTTGTGGGGTGAGATGGAATCTCAGAATTGTTTTCATTTGCATCTCTCGAATGACCAGTGATGTTGAACATTTTTTGATGTATTTATTTGCCATTTCTACTTCTTTGTGTGAGAAATATCTGTTCATTTCAGATGCCTATTTTTGGATTGGGTCTTTAAATTTGGGAGGTTTGATTTTTTAAAGTTCTTTGTAGATTTGAGATAGTAGACCTTTGTCTGAGGAACAGCTGGTGAAAAGTTTTTCCTGCACTGTGGATTGTCCCTTCACACTGCTGGTGGTTTCTCTTGCTGTGCAGAAGCTTTTTAGTAAAAAGAGATCCCACTTGTTGATTGTTTGTGCTAGTTCACAGGCAACTGAGGTTTTGTTCATAAAGTCTTTTCCTACCCCATTGTCTTCAAGAGCTCTATCTAACCTCTGTTCCAGCTGGTTCAGTGTTTCTGTTTTAATATTCACATCTTTTCATCTTTTAGATTTTAGTTTAGTGCATGGTGAGAGATATAGGTCTACTTTTAGCCTTTGGCAAGTTGAAACCCAATTTCTCCAGCAGCATTTATTAAAGAGGCTATCTTTCCTCTAGTGAGGGTGTTTGGATGCTTTGTCAAAGGTGAGATGGCTAAGTGTGTCTGGAGTTGTTTCTGCATCTTCTAATCTCTTCCACTGGGCTTCAGGTCTGTTTTTTTGCCAGTACCATGCTGTTTTTATCACAGTAGCTTTGTAGTATAGTTTCAAGTAGTGGGTTATGATAGTCCCTGCCATGTCTCTGTTACCTAGAATTGCTTTTGCTGTTCTAGGTCTCTTCTTGTTCCAAATGAATTTTTGGATTGTTTTCTCAAGGTCCATGAAGTATGGTTCTGGGATTTCAATTGGGATTGCATTGAATCTCTATAGCAGTTTTGGAAGTTTGGCCATTTTCACTATATTGATCCTTCCTACCCAGGAGCAAGGAATGTCTTTCCATTTTCTGATATCCTCTTCAATCTTTTGTTTTCAAAGTGCTATAGTTTTCAGAGAAGAGGTCCTTGATTTCTTTTGTTAGATTGATTCCTAAGTATTTCAGTTTTTTGGATGCTATTGTGAAAGAAATTGTTTGCCCTGTTTCTCTCTCAGTGACTCTGTTGTTCATGTACAGAAAAGCTATTAATTTTTGTTTGTTGACCTTGTATCCAGCTAATTTAATGAATTTGGTTATTAAGTCTAGAAGACTTTTGGTGGAGTTCTTGGGGCCTTTGATATAGAGTATCATGTCATCAGCAAATAATGACAATTTGACTTCTTCATTTTTTATCTTTATTGCTTTTATTTCTTTCTCTTTTCTAATTGCTGTGGCCAATGTTTCCAAAACTATATTGAACAGGAGTGGTGATAGTGGACATCCTTGTCTTGTTCCTGATTTTAGTATGAAGGATTTCAGTTTTTGACCATTTAGTATGATATTGGCTGTTGGTTTTTCATAGATGGCTTTTATCAGATTGAGGTAGAGACTGTCTATTCCAAATTTTGTAGTGTTTTTACCATAAATTCTTGTTGGATTTGAACCACACTGTAATATTATCATTGCCTTTAAACCATACATTTATAATTTTTAATTGATTGCTCTCAGGACAATTAAATACAACCTTAATCTTTCACATCTGATTACAATGAATATTGTTTCACTTCATATAAGGAACAGAAACCCTTCTGTTATCTCTCCATCATTCATCCTTTAAATTCAGTTTTTTGCATTATATCTATCAAATTTTTAATTGCCCAAAGATGTTATAATCAGATTTAGTTAGGTTGGTTTATCCACATATAGATATAAATACTGAATTGTGAAGAAATGAAAGAAAGTAAAAAAAAATATTATACTGAGCCTGCTATTTAATTTCTCATTCTTTTCACTTTCTCCTGAATTTTCAGGATATACCATCGTCCTGAGCCTGAGGAGCTTTCTTCAGAACTTTTGTGTATCCAGTCTCCTTACACAAGACAATAAGGGAAATTGAAACAACTTTATGCTCAGAAGATGACAAAAATTCTTTGAAGTCTCTAGGTACTAAATTGTGAAATTCAGCCTGGCATGGTGACACATTCCTGTAATCCCAGCACTCCGAAGGTTGGAACAGGATTGCAGCACATTCAAGTACTACATAGTGAGGCTACATAGTGAGTTTAAGTCCACCCTGAACTACAGAACGAGACTGTCTAAAAAAAACTATAAAATTCACTCCAAAAATAAAATTATCAGAATAGTCAGATCTAATTGAATTTAGGAATCAAGGCAAATAAATTTTTATCAATCATTTGACCAAATATGTAAAGAGTAAATTAAACCTGCCCTTCACAATTTTTCCAGTAAATAGAAGAAAACAGATGTCCTAATTGATTTTATTATCCCCACATTCCCTTAATTCCCAAATCAAAGGAGGATATTCCAAGAAATAAAAGTATAGAATATCCCCTATTAAGAAAGATATATATGTTCAAGAAATATTAGCACATTTAGTCCAGTAATTTTACAAACATAAAAGGTATTATATCAAATATATAGATATAGATATAGATATAGATATAGATATAGATATAGATATAGATATAGATAGATAGATTTTTAAAGGAATTTAAATCTGGTCCAGGACTGAGGACAGATGTATCTCAGCATTAGTGCACTAGACCTGATGATCCAGGCCCTGGGTTCAATCTCCAGCATGAGAAAAAAGGAAGGAAGGGAGGTAGGGAGGGAGGGAGGAAAATTGGTTTGACTAAAAAAAAAGAAATAAAGAAGCAATCAATACAGTTTGGCATAGCTCCTAGAACAAAAACAGAAACAGAAAATCCCAAAATACAAAACAAAACAAAGTACTGATCCTATTGAATTCACAGGTGAAGAATTCACCATATACAATTCAATTTTACTTCTAAAAAAGAGCAAAGAGTAACTAGATTTTGAGATACAACAGTCTTAGTAAAACTCATTAGGAGGTCTCATTTCTTTTATGAGAAGCCAGTAGAAGTTTTGGCATAAAATCAAAATCAAGAATTCTGAATATGAATTCATGAATTAAATTTAGTTTTCCATTGTTCTTAGAACCAGCACACTTGATACACTTTTAACAGGCTCTTTCCCGTGCAGCTGCTTGTCTTAAAAACATCTAATAACACTTCTAACGGAAAGGCTGGATACCCGCGTGCAAAGGACCAGAGATTCTAAACACTTAAATAATAGAAGACAAGACAGTGTCTAAGATCCTTCCCAAGCATGAGAGTCCATGGTTCAGAGTATCTGACTCTGTCTTTACCAAGCTCTTAACTGAATTGATGAAAGCTTGTACGTAGATAACTGATCTTCAGAAGGGCACAGGAGAAGTGTTGGCACAGATGACAACTACACTGCATTTGATCCTCACCCCCAAACCAAGCATTGCATAAAACATAGATTAAAGCCTTCTTGGATTGTTGGTCTGGATTTGATTAAAGGAATCACCTTTTCCCAAAAGTATGAGTTTCTCTCTGAAATTTTAGTCTTCTACATTATTTTGCTATGATATACATTTAGAAAACAAATGTATATCATAGAAGAAATAAAAATTAAAGCCATTTAATTAATATTCTCATATGAAAATCATGTTCATGTATCCATAATTGGCTTTGGAGGTTCACTTTTTCCAGAAATTCTACCCTCTTAGCTCCAGTAGTGAAATGTATTTTAAACATGCAGAGAAGATGTTCTGTTTTGTATTTGTCTCATTTTCAAGCTTTCAACTGTAATGTTTGGTGAAATGTTTGTGGTTATTTTTTCAGAGAAAACACAGGAAAAAATCAAATGTATCATAGCTGGGGAAGAGAGATTAATCCAAATAATCTACATGCAGGACAAAGATTGAAAAAAAATTCTGACCAAATAATTATTGGAATTTCCATGTATTTTTCTCAGTTGAATTCTAAAATGATAGGCCTGAAGATCATCTTGTCTTCAAGATGACTTTTTAATCTCTTTATATTATTTGTCTTCTGCTTTGTAAAAATAATCTCATCAGTTTACTAATTAGCCCCAATACATTGAGTTTTATGTGTTAAAAAAAGTTGTGCCTAAATTTGTAATGTAATTGACCTAGGTTTACATAGGACAATGTTTAAGAACTGTTGTATATTTGTTTGCATATTTTAATACCAAAAACTTAGCTTCCCACCTCCCAGGTGAGAGCTTTCTTAGTTTTTAAAATATGCTCTACTTCATGTTTGTTTTCCCTTAAATTTAAACATAAGAAGGATTTTTTTCACTTGGTAAAAAGGTAGTAAATATCTATAATATAGTGAGGACCATTCTAGGTAAATGGGATATATTGAATATATGAAGGAAAACTGGACATTCTAGTAAATATCCCACCTCACAGTCACCTAACCATTCATCTTTCTCAATGTAAAGTTAAACTTACTTTCTTTCTTTCTTTCTTTCTGTATCAAATATTTTCATGCAACATTTTAAAAAAATATATTGTAACAGCTCATGTCTTATTTATGGAGACACCTGGATGTCTTTCTGGGAACTCTCTCAGTGTCTCAGTAGCTACCCTGCAAGTGAGCTACCAGTGTTCGTAGGTCACACATCACAGGGGGAACACTGGGGACTGCTCACCAAGGTGACTGCTGTTTGGGTATATTCATAGGTCAACACAGATGGGAAAATGTATTTTAAAGCAAAGTGCAACAGCGAACTCCCAGACACTAAGAATGGATTATCTGAAATCAGAGATCATTCTGTCTTGAACGCGCATGGGTCTCTGGATTTTCTTGGCACTTTAGCAAGCTTTGACTTTGGAGTTGCTGAAAACTTCAAGTCGGTTTGGAAGAAATTTTGGAAAAAGTTTCCAACCTCCTTCTACTCTAATATGGACATACTATTTTATTTTTTACTTTTATAAAAGAAAGCTTTCAAAGAATTTAATTTCAATTTAAGTGTTCTTCTGTCTAGTGCCTCTGTGGACATCATTTACACAATAAAACATTCACATCAAATTATAACTTAAAATACTAACAGAAAAGAAAATTCAGAGCTAGGTGAACTTTCAAAGGGAAACCTATGAAAATTTTCAGACTTTGATTTACTTTTGTTAATAAAATTTTGGAATTTTTCTAACTCACCATTGAAGGTGGAAGTTCTTGAAATTTTTATGTATATTTTTTGAACTTTAAAAATTAACACAATCCCCAAATTTTCAAGAACTCGAGAATTTCAAAACTGAAGACATATTGAAAGTTATAATTTTAAACATTTTTTAAGAAGAAAAAATACACAAATTATATTAAAATGTTTTGGACACATGATCGCAGCTGAATGAATGGTATAAATCCCTGGAGGTGAGAAGACAGGGTTAACTAGTTTTGCATTGCAGGCAAGCTCCATGAAGGAACTCCAAGAATGATTTCTGCTCCCTGAGTTTCACTGTCAATGTTCTTCTAATTTCAAAATGTGATTATAAATGTTATGCTAACCAAAAAAAGTTCCCTTTAAAAAATTTTTCCAGAATTAGTTCCCAAAGTTGATCCTGGAAATTTAGAACAACAGTGGTAAAAAACACAACCAGGTTAAGTAGGAATAGTGATCATTTCCTGAGACTTATTAATACTATTCAAAGTATATCTTGTCCATCTTCCCTGATGTAAGCATTTTTATTCTGTTGTAGTTGCATAATTTGAGCTCCAAGTGTGAATACTTCAGAAATGTTTGGTGCATACAACTTATTTAGAAAAAAAATGTCAAAAAATGTATATAAAGACAAAACCCCCTCAAGTTTCATTTATGCATTAGAGAAATGTTAATAAACAAACAAGTCTTGACAAAAATGTAATTTGGTGCTACCAATAGTGCTGTTAAGGCCAGCGAGGCCTGTTTTCCCAGGAGCTCTCACTGCTGTATGTGTCACTTTCATTCCTGGAATCTCTTAGAAGAAACTGACAGCAGCACAATGCTATTAGTTAATTACATGCACCTTTATGAAATCTCGATTGTAATGCCATTCACCTTCCCCGACACTTTGTGGTTGTTCCCCACTGCTCATATTTCTTCTTGCTTCAATTGATGCACTATTAACTTCTGCAGGTTTGTAGGTAGTAGTCGTGGAAAAGGATGGCCACATTTCTCCATGTTGTTGCTTTACTGAAGAGAATGGAGACTTTTTGTACCATTCAAAGTAAGTTCATTAAATGAAAGAGAAAATGACTTATGTTGTTTGACATTAGACATGATGAAAAACAATCCCCACCAGCACAGCTAGGTCACTCTTTCCGGTTTATATGAACATGTTCAGAGACAGATTCATGGAAACATTGCATATAACATGGGATAAGATTTGACTCAAATTTTTATATATTTTCTAGATCTGGATCTGATCTACATAAAATATTACTAAAGGAAGTTTGATGAACTATTAACAAAAAGTTGCCTCATAAGTATGAAAAGTTCTACGTTTTTAACATTATTAAAATAATAGTTCTTGGACAGTGTACTTATTGATTTGAACACAAATTTATGTTTTCCGCCATTTGTATCTAAATTTCTCTGCAAATGTTTAGAATGACACGATAAGGTTGGAGTGAGATATTTGAATGCAATTTATATAATGAAAGTAAAATAAAACAATATTCAAATTATGTGGGGATTATAATCTTCCATATTCTTGCTGATACAATTATTTCCATTAGGTGTTATAGTAAACCATGGCCTCTCAGGAGTCATGGGTATCATGTTAATAGCCAATATTAACTGCATATATAATGTTTGCAGAACACTGAGAGAAAAATATCTGTTTTTACTCTTCCTTTCATAAATCACAACAAAGCAATAGGACAGAGTTTGCCACTATCTCTATTTTATTAATTACTGACTATTTTTGCAGAGATTAATTTGTTCAAGGTCACACATCAAATCAGGTTCATATTCAATTTTGTCAGTTCTTATCCTGGGCTTTAAAATTAATGCACGATGTCAAATTATACCCAGTTTTTGTTTTTCATAGTAAATTAGATAAGCTCTTTCTATATGGTGACTTGAGAACCAATTGAAGCTGACTTAATGGTATTAGTATTGCTTTTATTTTGGAATAAGGAGTTACCAATAAGAAAAATGCTACATAGTAAGTCAAAGTCAATGAGAAACTAAATTCAGCAAAATGTAAATACCTTCCATGTTTCTTGAGTCAACTTACTATTATACTCCATTTCAGAAAAATATTATATATTTTTGATTGTTAGTTTTTGTTACATATGAACCATGCCAAAATACACTGGTGGTCAAAAAACAACACAATTCCTTTCATGGCCTAACGGGATAAAATTATGTAGCACTTTTTATGGTGAATTTGTGTGGAGGCAGGGAAACTTATCAGGAAGACTATAGAGAAATCTGTGAAAGACAGAAAGTTTGTTGTGCAACTGTATTTGTTGTGCTTCTCTGCAGGAAGAAAGTCAATAGGAACTATAGGTACAATTGTGTAATAGCACTGACTGTGTCCTTTACAGGATGGGGGCTGGAGAGTCCACAGTGGCCAGCTGTGTGCTAGACATCCAGAGAGTTCATCAGCTGCTCAGCCCTAGTATGGTAGCCTGAGAACAAGAGGGATCCAGGACAGGAAACCAGTAAGGCCGGGACCCTCACTGGAGCACTGTGGTGTGTCCCTGTTGGAAGTCTGAAAAAATGAGTGACTTGAAAACCGATGTCCAAGGATGATGGCAGCAAAGGAGGGGCCCACTCAGAAAGATGAGAGCTAACATGGACACGTGTGTTTTCTTCTTTCCCTTTTTATTCCACGTAGGCTACAAGCCAATTGGTTGGTGCCAGCCACTTCAGGGATGGGTCTTCCCCCTTCAGTTGGCTGACTTATGTGTCAGTCATTCACATACAAATGAGGAACTGGATGTTCTTAATCTTCTAGGTATTTCTTGATCCATTCAAGTTGACATCTCCTGATTAGTGATGATAAGTGTCACTGTCACAACTTTCCATCTCATGGGAGACTGAAAATGCAGTATTCCAGTGTGAAAGTGGGGAGCAGGAACACACACAAACTGTGTGCATCGCCCCCTTTTGCTCACATGCTCCCTCGTCCATCTGACTTCACTTTAGGGGCAACAGTAGGAGTTTCAGGGCAGAAATCGCAGAACACTAAGCCAAACACAGAATCCCTGTCTGTGGGACTAATTGGGGCTGCACAAATCTCCTCCCATACAATGTGCCCTGTTTCTCAATAGGTAAAATACTAAGGTTGAAACTGCCCTTGGGTCTTCCACTGTGTTCTTTGATCTCAGCAGTGCATTTCTGGGAATCCTGAACCTTGGTGCCAGGAGCCATAGTTAGTCCCAGGGTGGCTCCTTATGACAAGGGTGTCACCATGACCTGCTTCATTCTGAGCTGTGTCCCTCGGAATCTTTCTCAGCACTCTGCTGGGTGGGTTCCACATGTTTCTCTCCTCAATGCTAACTCCTGGTCACAGAGCAAAGTACAACATCTAGGAAGCTAAGTCAGAAAATCTTTGTCAACTTCACAAAATTCACTGTGAAAAAAATAGAATCCAAATCTCATTTCTAATTTTAATTTATAATCGGTTCTTGGGAGCCTTTGCAAAATAAGCATGGGGAAGAAAACAAAGCAATGAAATGAAGTGAAAGTATGTTTTCAAAGGAAATAAAGAAAAGAAAATTGAAATAACACTATGGTGAGATGGCTCACTCATGGGATAGCTACACTCATTCAAGAACTGAAATTTACTTGGTTTTTCTTTACATTTGTAAATTATTCCTTTGAATTGCTAGAAAATACTATAACAAATCCAATGATAACAATTCACTGGGAAAGAGGATTTCCAAAATCCTCTTTCAAGAAGAAAGATAGAAAGCTCATGCTATGTTCAATGAAGAACTGTGCTTGCTTTTCTTCACATTTGAAATCAGGTTATACATAATTTGGTGCACAACAGAGGGCAGCAGTGGCTGGACCCTGTGAAATAGAAAGTTAGTAAGTGATTGTTCTCCCCAGTTGAATCACTTTTGTAAATTAGGGAACCAAATTTCCCTCACTGTTGCTACAAACGTAACCTGGTTTTCTTGGGTGGGCAATGCGCAGCTGCTCAATAAATAGAAAGGTTGTTTGGAAGTGCAGGGAGGGGCTGTGTGTACAATGACTGTTCATCAATAGCACAGATGTCCTCTAAAGCCCTGGCTCATTCGTGTATTTGTATTACTTACAGTATGTTAAAGTTGTAGCCAGAAAAATATAAAAATGTACATGTGAAATACGGGATTATTATGCTATTATAGCCCCCCCCGAGTCCAGACATAATAATAAATTAAAACAGCTTCAGATCTGGAAGATAATTTATACAAACATTAAAGAAATGAGGGGATTAGAAGCAGAATTCCCTGGCTCTGAGTGCTGATTCATGTAGCTAATATAAGAAGCTACACAGGTAAACACATTTTCATTTGTGTTTTAATGTTTTAAAAGGACTGGAGGAGTGTGGGGCATGGTGGCACACATCTGTAATCCCGGCAGTCCTGAGGCTGAGGCAGGAGGATCACTGGAAGTTGGATTCCACCTGGGCTATGCAGTGTGTTCAGGGCCAGTCTGAACTGCGTAGAGAGATTCTGTCTCAAAAAATAAATACAGATACAGATATAGTAAAGAGTCATTGGGTAAGTTGGATCATGTAACAGTAACAACTACTCCTTTCAAATAAATGTTAATCTGTGTATTAGTTCACAAAAATATAGTGAAAATCATTAAAGGAGATATGAATCTTTCACATGTTTCACTTGAGATGGAAAGAGGGAAATGAAAAATTTCATTTAATGGTACTGTATTTATCAAAAGAAAAAATACCTTGATTTTATAGAAAGAATATGTATTCCATACAGTATTTGAGATATAAAAAAAGATTTATTATTTATCTGAATTCCAAGTTTAACTTGATAGTTTTTATTTTAACTGACAATCATACTTTCATAGAAAAGTGAGTTTTGATCTATGAAGGAATAAATACAAACAGAGAAAGATGTATCATTATTAAACATTCATGTTCATTCTCACACCAGGAGCCCTCTGATCCTGAGATACCTGGCACCTTCAGTTTCCCCACAGTAAACGGGCAAAGAGCACTCAAAATAAGCTCCCAGCCATTCAAGGATGGAGTCTGCTATTTGGTCATTAGGTTTTAAGAGTCACGACATTCTGTATTTCACAGCAGGAAGTCAGACCTCACTGAGAAAGAAGATTCACACGTGGGTGTATGGAAGACTGGAGAAAAGAAGAAAATGCAAGTAAATATTATGTTCTCATTACTCCTGGATTCCTAAAAGAAATCCTGATGATGTCATGGCAAGGTCAGGACAGGGACTTAGAGAATCAGTTGTTGTCTTGGGTTTGAGGAACAGGTCAGTGACACAGGCACTATTTTTCCTCCCATTTCTACACCTATTTCCAGAGCCTACTCATGCATAGCTTTGGAACCTTTCCATACACATTTTTTAAAAGTATAAACATGTTAAAGTCTATGATGTATTTGCTTTAGGAAAGGAAAATAGGAGGTGTCCTCTAGATATGCTTTATCATCCTCACTGGTGTTCACAGCAGGTATCAGTTGTGACCCTTGTGTCTCACAGACAACCTCGCAGGTAAAACCTTTGTACTGCCCTCAGGAACTTTGCTATCTGTGGATCTTCTACTGCAAATCTTGCCTTACACGTATTTCTTGTTTGGTAAACAGTAACAACAAAAATGGAAAATGTCCATGAACTCTGAGAAAGGCATATGTAGAATGTTGTGAAGATTGGAAATATGACTGGTGACTCTTTGGCATACAGTCTTAGCTAAAAATATTTGATGTGCTCATTTTCATTCAAAATAATAAGCAAATTTAGGTTTTATTCAAATCAATGTAAAAGAAACTCACATTTACAAATATATATGAATACACATATATAAAACAAACAAAAACTATGTGGCATTGTGAATAAAAGTACAAAAGGTAAGGATGCTACTTGCTTTTTCAAATAAATAACATTTAATGTGAGCTGAAGAATGAGCAGTTATTATTTGAGGAGAGTAGAGAAGATACTGAAAAGGGGAAGAAAGTGCTTTAGGAAATAGTTATTCCTCATGCAAATGCTCTGTATTAGCCTAAAGGTGCTTTTATTTCTTTTAAAAGTAAAACTTCCCTGCTTCAAACATAGTATGGAAGAGAAACGAATGTGAGAGATGGCTGGTGCTATAGCAAAGCGAAGATTAAAAAGCATCCTATTGCGTACCATGGGATTTCCTTTCCTTAAAAGACTGAATAATATCTCTTTTTATGCATATGTCACTTTTAAAAATCTATGGATCACTTTGTTGACTTTTAGTTTGCATTCATAACTTATGAAATGCTTTATAAATAAAGGATTAAAATACCTTTTCAATATGCTAATCTCAAATCCTTTGGATAAATACCTGGCAATGGGATTGGTGTATCACAGGATTATACTGTATTTAACTTTTTGATGAAACTTCATACTGTTTTCTTGAACAGCTGCACTGTTTTCCATTCCCACCTATGTAGTACAAATACTCCAGATTTTCACCAACCCTTGTTTTTTGTGTGTTTTTGATGATTGTTACTCTAACACGAGTAAACCCCGAAGGCATTGTTAAGGGAAATAAACTTGACACTAATGGGAAAATATTCCATGGTTTGATTTTTAGGAAGTATTTAAAGTAATCCAACTCAGAGAAGTAGAAAACAAGAATAATGGCTATCAAGGAAAGAGGCAGGGAGGAAAGAGATGGTATCCAAGGTGGATAAGATGAAAAAGGTCGAGGTCCTTGCTTTACAGCATTCTGCTCAAAGTTAACAGCACTGTATCGCCACTTAGCCACTTTTAGGTGAAAAACACAGGTCTTTTTCACTAGATGAACAACAACAGAACCAGTAAGAAGGGAATGACCAGGCAGGGAGCTGAGGCTCCAGTTCTCACAGGAACAGCACATGATTCAGAGATATTATCCAGTACCGAGCTTGACTGATCATTTCAGGGCTGAAGGCCCAGACAGGGCAGAGAAACACCCAAGGCTCAGCGACTGCTTCCAAGCCCTTCTTTATTTCAGTTCATGCACACCCTCCGGGGCCACACAGTGGATGCTTCTGTGAGACTGTTGGGTTACCTTGCAGAGTGAGCTGGTAAATGGTGAGGATCCTCCATATTCTAGAAGATGTCTTTGTGACCTTCCTAGTTACAAAGACACTGTGCCCAACATCTGTGATTTAAAGAGGAGCAGTTTATTGTGGCTCACATTTTAGTCCATGGTCAGCTGGTTGCAGGCAGTGTGGCCTGATAGGGAGGCACCGTGGGCTGGAAGCAGAGAGAGTCAAGGATGGATCCAAGAAGGGAGACAAGCAACCTCACAGGGAGAGCTTCTCCCAACAGGTCTTTCTGGCTGACAAACGTTTGGCTGCAGTTTGTCTACAACCACTGTCCCAAGGTCCCAACTATTGGTTTCTCCATGTCTGCCCTAGGGAATGTGAAATTTGGGGCTGGGGAAGAACTTCCTCACAGCACAACCTCTGTTCCTCTCTTTCCTGGAAGCAGGAGGTCCTTGAAAGCCTAAGGCAGTGGATCCTGCTGACTCTGAGTTATGTAACCTGGAGTGGAGTGACTCTTGGGTTTCCTCAGCAAGTGGAAAAGTCATGGTCCCAATTCCCTCATCCCGGCAGCTTTGTTTGAGCTTTGATGGGCAGTTTGCAAAGGATCCCGGGTTTCTTTTGTTCTTGATGTCCACCTATGACTGACAGGCCCACTTCATGTAGCTCACTGTTTATACATATGTTCTCTCACTGGACTCAGATAAGTTAGTAAACAATGCACAGTGAACTTGTGTAATGTTAATCATACTATTTAAGGAAATATGTCTAGTTCTGTAATTCTGCATTTCTGCACATGGAAAAAAATTCTTAGGAAAATAGAACACAAGAGAAAATCTGACTTTTAAAATTCCTCATATTTTACATTTTATAACCAAATTAGAAAAGATAGAACTCAGATTGTCAAACTATGAATAAAGTAGATTTTCTACTTATTAGTGCAGAATTCTTATTTAAATATATACCTTGTGCTTACAGAAGTACTCTGACAACTGTTCAATATTCAGCTGATTTAAGATGAAAAAAGCCAATTACAGATGAATATATAAAAATGCAGATGCATTCAAAATAAGTATTGGATATTGCACACTACTGAAGCAATGTCACTTGAAATTATTTTGCTCATTACAGTGTCCTTGTATTAAGAAAATTGGCCTTACAGTCAGCATGGATATAGTATTGATCAGCAGCTCTGAATGTAATGATCCAATTATGTAAATTGGACACAAATAACCATGCTGTATAAGTAAATGGGACATGTATTTTCACATTGACCTCTACTGAGAATATAATTTCTTTAAAATAAGATTTCTATGGAGAGATCCCTTTCTTATTTGTGAAAATGCTTTGTAACACGCATAACAAAGCATTATCTTGATTGCTGAGGTTCTCCAAGGTCTCCAGTTTATTTAGAGCCCATGGGATAATTACAATGATCTAGAATCTCTATTCATTCTGTGTAAATTCCTAATTTGTATTGACCATCTTTTGGTATGAAACCTTGATTTTAAAGTAGTTGATTGTTCAAGGGAGATTGATTGGGTGAGGTACAAGTAAAACACACGACATAAATTGAAGATGATGGGTATTGTGCTGACTTGTATGGATTTGACATTTCCAATCAGGAAAGAAAAATGATCTTGGAATTAGATACATCTAAGTTCTATTCCTGGGTTTGGCAAGTACTTCTGTGATTTTAGCACATTTCTACCTTTCATGCTCAATTTCTTTGTCTAGAAACTGAGGACAATATTCTTGAATGAAAGAATATTCTAAGAACAAATAGATGTTATTTTATCACATAACATAGTACACAATAGGCATTTTCTAATGTAATATTTTTGTGTGGAATGAAAATGTTTCCCTCCCTCAAGACACTTTCCTGCTACCTGTTAGCTATATATTCATGCACACATATTTTATGTTACAAATATAATACAAAACATGTAATGACTGCAGAAGGAATAGTACCCTATGCCTGTTGCATCACAACAAGAATGTATGCAGTACACTAAGTTTCTTGCACAAGCTAAGTGCTAGCTGGTTGTTATGAATCTCTGTAGGCAAGCCACAGAGAGATCTCGGGAAGAGATCATTCAGTCTCTAACACTAGACACTTACACTGACCTATTTTCAGAGGAAATGGATAAATTCCTAGATACATATTAATTACCAAAGCTGAACCAAAAATGTATAAAAGTCCTGAATAAACCAAAATCAATCAGTGAAACTGAAGAAGTAAAAATCTACCAACTTGGGCCGGGGATTTAGCTCAGTGGTTTCGCCGCCTGCTGCACAAGTGCAAGGACCCTAGTTCGATCCCCAGTACCCAAAACAAACAAACAAACAAACAAACAAACAAAAAAATCTACCAACTATGAAAAGCCCAGGTCCCAAGGTATTCACTGCTAGGTTCTGCAAAAGCTTTGGAGAAATCTAATGGTAGTGCTCCTCAAACTCTTTAAGGAAATTGAAAGGGAAGCAGTATCCTACAGTCATTCCTGGAAGCAAGTATTACCCTGATTCCAAAACCAGAAAAAAATATCCACCCAAAAAAGAAAATTACAGGCTACTGTTTTTAATGAATTTAAATGCAAAAATCCTCAATGTGATACTGGCAAACAGAATGCAGCAAATCATCAAAAAGATCATACATCATGACTAAGTAGGATTCATTCCAAGGATACAGGGATGGCTCAACATACAAAAAAATGAATAAATGCAATGTACCTCATAAGCAGAAGCAAGGACAAAAGTTATATGATCATCTCTATAGTGGCAGAGAAAAACATTTGACAAAGTCCAATATCCATTCATAACAAAAAACCTGAAGAAAATAGGAAGAGAGGGTCTTTATCTCAATATAATAAAAGCCATCTTTGACAAATCAACAGCTAACATCATACTAAGTGGAGAAAAGCTGAAAGCTTTTTCTCTAAAATCAGCAAGAAGACAAAGATGTCTGTTGTCACCACTTCTGCTTAATATAGTTCTTGAAACATGAGCTAGACTGATAAGACAAGAGAAAGAAATGAAAGGGACGTGGATAGGGAAGGGAGAAGTTAAATTGTCATTATTTGCTGAGGACATGATCCCCTACATAGAAGAACCCAAAATCTTCAACCAAAGCACTCCTAGAACTAATATCCAAATTCATCAGTGTAGCAGGATACAAAGTCAGTACTCAACCAATACTGTTCCAGTACATCAATAACAAACTCAGGGAGATGGAAATGAGAGAAAAAATACCCTTCACAATAGCATGAAGAAAAATGAAATACTTAGGAATTAACTTAACCATTGAAATGAAGACTTCTACAAATCTATAGTACTGTGAAGAAGGAGATTGCAGAAGATACCAGAAAATGGAAAGATATCCCCTCTTTCTGGATAGGTAGAACTCATATAGTCAAAATGGGAATTTTCTACTTTTTTATGAATGGAGTGTCCCTAGTTAAACCATGTTTATTTTTCAGGAGTTTTTAACTCCCTACTAATTTTTTCTAGCTTTTCCACTGCCAGAAAATTGAAGTTTATCTACCTGCTTGGCATGTGGTGTTAGCCTGTCACCTGGAAAGGGTCTGGTCCACCTCTACCCTCGCTATTAGTTCAGTTTCCAATCTTTCTGTTAAACTTTTCTCCCTTCCAGACTGTGTCTTTTTGTTTTATGTATGGTTTTGTAAGCTGCTCAAATTGTTTTCATTGGGATAAAGTGGTGTATAAATATAAGGTAAATATATTTATAAAGACTAACTGTATTTGCAATGGGAAATGGATAAAGCTTTTTGTTTTCTGAAATTACTAAGCTGGATTCTTAGTGAATTGTGAGGCTATTGAGAAGGGAAATCCTAATGAGAAATGAAGAGATTTACTAGTGAGATTTATCCCACGGCATTTTTGGAGTGGTATTCAAGGAAAATGAAAATGTTTTCCACTGAATGTTATGAAGTAAGTGAATTAATCTTTAATATAATTATGCATGACTTTTGCAAGGGTACCAGATGAAAAGAAAATATTTAACAAAACAAAATGCAATTCAAGAAAAGAGTCAAGACTGATTTCTCTGCTCTTCACCTTTGATTGATGTTTAGATTTATTTACAAAGTTTCTTTTAAAATTAACTATTATATAAGCATAATTCACATATAGTAATTTATCTCAATGTATAAATAATTAGCCACATCATTCATATTGTTCTTTTGGAAGTTATACATCTCCTACTGAAATTAAGTTGATTAATTAAAATGATTAATTCATTGTTTTACATTTTAATAACAAGTTGTTATAATACCATAGGATTTCTGCATAAGTTATAATCAATATAAATTGAAACTATTAATCAGTTTGACCTTAATGTCACTGATAAGGCTATAATTAGATAAAATTATGTAGTAAATAAATTAGAAATTGTTTTTAACAAAAATAATTCAGTGCTAGAAAAAATAAATCTATTTTATTATAGATATAAAGAATTTTCTATTTAATCAGACAAAAGTATTGGAAAGATTATATGAAAAATATTAAACTATCAGACAAGCTGTTATGGCTTTGATCTTAAATGTCCCTCAAAATTCACTCATTTGGAGGTGGGACCTGTCAGAATGGATGAGTGTTAGAGGCATAACCTGGAGAGGGATGCCAGCTTCCCCAGCTGGCTCTACCTTTCCCTCTCTTCTTCCTGGCCACCATGTAATAAATCATGTTTCTCTGCCATGCCCTGTGATCATACTATTTCTGCCTTGAAGCTACCTGACCATGAACTGAACCCACTGAAACTGTGAGTTACAAAAAAACCTCTCATATTTTAAGTTGTGGCAGTTGGGCTTTGTGCCCTAGAAACAGAAAAGTGAGTAGCACACATTAATTTACATCTATTTTCATTAAATTTAACAAGAACCATGTGAGGTAGGGATTGTTACCTTCTTCAATTTATAAATGAATGAACATGGGCAAAAGCAACATGTCAATCTTCAGAATTCCCCGAGATAGAATGTGGCAAAGTCTGGATTCTTCAACTAGGCCTTGACATCAAACCTTCTTTCATAGCACCGCACTGTATCATCCAGAGGGTAATAGGTCATTAACATGAGGAAGGAGCCGTCCACAAGTTTATGGATCAGAACAAAGAAACTTAATCTTCCATGGAGCAGAACTATTTCACTTGAATTATATTATACTTTTGTAAATGCCAGAAATATAAAATAAAAAGGAGTAAAAACTTACCCAAATGTATGTTCCCTTAACCACAAAGAATCTAAGACTTTTCTCCTTATTTACATTAGGTTCAAGGTGCAAAATTAATGAGTGCAAGTGAGCCCTAGTCTTGGAGAATTATTAGAATACTTCTCATAGATGAGACAGTGTTTTCTAATATTCTAGACTCTGCCTATCTCCGCTAGTAATTAGGTGAGATGCTTGAAGCCCTGGAAAGAGGAATGGAGAGCCAAACCAAAATGGTAGCACTGGTTTTGGAAGTCACACAGGGGAGTGAGTTGGAATTCCTTGGCAGGTCAGATGAGTGCTACTGTTTCCACATTTGATCAGGTGTGTACTGAAAGGAACAGCCGAGGTGGGATGAGTCGACAGAGCAGCACTCTTCAATGGCTGTTCCCTAGAGGTCCTAGAATGGTGATGATAATGGTGGGCAGCAATGTGGGTTGAGACCTTCGACTATAAGAGCAACTACATATTGTGAAGCCAAATAGCTAGGAGGTAATGCTAGTCAGATTTTTTCTACTAAAACTTGTTACCTTTAAATTTTCTAATTCTTACATCTGTTTTCCTTGAAAAAGCTGGGGGGTTTTTTGGCCCTGAAACTTTTAACTGGAGCTATTTTTTTGTCTACAGATCATAGTATGTGTATCATGTTAATTTATTCTGGGTCATATGAGATAGTGTGCACCTTTCTGTAAAGCTGAAATTTTGGAGAAATTTCTCCAAAGCTGTCCACAGGGTATTTGTGAGAAGTACTTAACATGAGCACTGGCCTGGCATGCATTCATGATGCTCTGGGTTCCATCCAATTCCCCCAAACCATCAGGTGCACCCCAAAAAACACCCCTAAAAGAGTTGCATGGAGTGCTTTGGTTGAAGCTCCCCATTATCAGAATCACAAAAAATGAAAACTTGTAGCATGAATACCGCAGGACCTTACAATGTACAGAAATAATTGTTCCAATAACATTGGATACTGCAGTACAATCACTCTTTACTGATGAAATAAAATAGCCCGTGATTTCTGTAATAAACATCTCTTTTATACTCTTATGCAAAATAAAATTTGCAAATCTTTTCTGCTATTTTTATGGTTTCTGTTAAACATGTTGCTATGCAATGTGCTCCTTTGTACAGTCACACATGCACCACGATGACATACTAAAAGTGTTTGATTAAGGTCATGTGATCATTACATTATTATTTTTAATTGCTACATGGCACTGGGAGTCACTTATTTCCTCAAGAGAAATTTCTGGTAGTCATGGTTTAGTGATTGTTTAGTAAGATCTTGTAAACCTGGGAAGATGTAGATGACTGGACCTAAGAGATGAGATTTCCTTGCATGAACCAGGTCATTCATGAAACTTGCCGTTGTAACAATCCAAGGGACTTTTCAATGTTTAATGACATGGAAAAATGAAGCTTCACTTATGTTATAAAAAGATAAAATGAAATGTTTGCTTATACACATTTGGACAGGTCCATTCACCTTCTTGCTGAACAATGTTTTCGTGTACACAAAAATTTAAATCTCATCAAAGTATATCACTTGTTGGTGAGGCTGGAGAAAGGAGAAATATAATCATCAGTATCCATTGATTTTTTTTACTAAAAAAAAGCCCAACATCTAGGAAGGTAAAATGGTTTAATTTACACACGTAATAACTATAACTACAAGCATTGGATGAAAAGGGACAATATATCATTGAAGCATAGCATAAGGTGAAGATTCACTGTTATAATCCACAAAAAGTGCTCAGAAAAGGGCTTGTAATAAACTTCTATAGAGGTAATCATCATATAATTACATTATCTGATAATTTTATAACTTTTTGAACTTGATGTTTTATTCTAGATGGCATTTTTACAACTGATGATCAGTTGTAACATACAATTCAATCGATTTTGTCCATTCCAGTTAATTCATGTATTTTTCTTCTCCTTTAAGGATCATGCATTCATGAAAATTCTTCTGCATGACATATTTTTGTATTCCATTGAGATAACTATACAATCACTTCCATGGGGGAGTATATTCATGACTATTGTCATGTAGAATCTTTTTACTCTTTCAAAAGTTTACAAAAATTGCCAATATCAGCTTAATGTTACTGTTACTCATTCAATGACCATTAAGGAGATAATCTCACTAATTTCTCAGTGTAACACTGATGACCTCATTTTATGTTAATAAACATCTATTTGAGAGTATAAAAGGGGAAATATTTTATTATTATTTACTTTCAATATTATTAGACTTTTGCTTCTTTAGATATTTTAAAACTTAAATACAAATATGTGTATTTAGGTATTTAGTTCAGAATAAAAATGAATAAAACACTTTAATTTGCCATTTTAACTGAACTTTAACTTTAAATTTGAGGGGTCTGATTTTTTGAATTCTTTATATATTCTCAATATTAGTCCTTTGTCCTATTAACAGCTGGCAAAAAAATTTGTTTCCCACATTGTGAGTTGTCTTTTCACTCTGTTGGTGGTTTTTTTGCTGTGCAGAAGTTTTTAATAAGATGAGATCCCAGTTTTCAATTCTTTGTGATAGTTCCCGTGTGATCAGGGTTCATGAAGTCTTTGCCGAGATCTATGTCTTCAAGAATTCTACCTTCTATCTTCGAGCAGATTTAGTGTTTCTGTTTTAAAATTTAGATCTTTGACCCATTTTGATTTTAGTTTAGTGCATGTTGAGAGTTATGGGTCTCGCTTTAGTCTTCAGTATGTGGAAAGCTTTTTTTTCCAGGAGCGCTTATTAAAGAGGCTATCTTTCTTCCAGTGAATGTGTCTGTTGAAGATGAGGTAGCTGAGTGTGCCTGGAATTGTTTCTGCATCTTCTAATCTCTTCCACTGATTATTGGGATCTTTTTTCCAGTATACTGGTTATTTTTAAAATTTCTTGTTGTATTAATGAGAGAGAGAGAGATTCATTAACAGAAATTGGCTCATGTGAATATAGCAACTGAAAATTGGATTATATGATTGACTTTGGAGGTGCACATGTCTCAAGACCTGCTTCTGCAAAATGGAGATGCAGGAAAAATGGTAGCTTTATTCAGTTCAACAATGACACCCGGCAAACTAGAGGAGTCCAAGGTGAAAATGCAAGTCCAAGACAGGTGAAGATGAAATGAGATGTTCTAGCTCAAAGAGGAAGGCAAGAAACAGAACAATGTCTTTCTCTCCTCATGCTCTATTCATGCTCTCAGTAGGATCCATGTTGATCATTCACACTGGGGAAGACAATTTACAGAATCCCACTGATTCAAATGCTAATCTCATCGAGAATGAACACGAAAGACTAACCCAGAAATAACATTTAATCCTACTTGCCCAGTCAATCTGCCATATAAAAATAATTATCCTATCAGTTGTTTTCCAAGTCAGGTGATTGCAGAAGTCATGAGACATTAGTACCGGAGTTGATAGAATTCTTAATTCAGGCGAAAGTCTTTGTCTTGACTTGCTCAGTAGTAGTTACACATGGTTCCCTCGTGCTTGTAATGTAAGGTAATAAATAGGTACTGATCATGTGTTAAGAAGCCATGGAAAATGTCTGTAGATTGTCCCCACTCTGGCTGATAAACACTCACTGTGGTCTACAGTCCCACCCTTATGTTGAAGTGAAAGCATGCACACTGTCCTTACAGCTGTGGAGCAGGGTGGTTCAGTGTCACTTGTCATTGGTCTAAGGTGGTTTAATGCCTTTTCTGCCTCAAGGTCTGTCAAATTAGTACCACTTTTTTGATTGATGTAAAACTGAGAAGGACATTGATGAGCCCGAATAGGAGTTTTGCCCATAAACGAAACTGTTTTCTGTGCTGTGACTGAGCAGAGTTTCTGAGGGAGGAGGTAACAGTGGGATGTCCACTCTAGGTCCTGCCACACACAGTCGTTCCCTGCCTTGTCCTCAGCCTATCCAACTTCAATTCTCAGCACCATCATCTTTGCTGTGTGTTTCATCAATTCTTCTAGTTCTCATGATTTTTTCTTCATGTACAATACAAGGAAAAATGTAGCATGGGATCATTGGGAGGATTAATATTTGTTCCTTTATGAAAATCTTTCAGTGAAAATCCTGGTCTCCAGTAAGGAAAGGAAACTCTAAAATGCAAAATCTCCTTGCTTTTCATGTCTACTCTAAAAGACAGATGGTGAGAGAATATGGCAGAGCCGTCTCTAGGTATCTTAAGGGCAGTGACTTGTGTTACTGAAAAGCCCCAAAGTATGGGCAATTTTTTTTCTTAGTGTGGAACATGCAGATTGGCCTTATCAGGTCATAGAGAAAGAAGCAGTAGGCTAGAGAGAGAACTGATGACAACAGAGAGTCTTTGAGCTGTAGATCCTCTAATGTTAACATCTTGAAGAAATCTTTTCTGTCTAGGGAGAATCTCTAATATTCCCACTATTTTGGATCCGTGTATTTAGTCCCAGATATACCATTTCCTTTTACTACTTAAAATTTAATTTACTTTGATTATGAACATACATTTAAATTTGGTAAAATAAATATTATATTTGTGTGCCATATGGGTATATGTAAAATACTATGTATTTTCATATTGTTTAAAGATTCAAATACATCTGGCTCAATACTGTTAAAGAATTGCTGAACAATTAACCCCAGGATTCTTATAGTCAGCTAGAATTTGGATATAACTCAGTACGCTTCAGAAACAAGGATTAAATTCAGCAAGAAATTTCCTTGTTGGGCTACATAAAATAAAAATAAATTCTTTCTTTTCTCTTGTTCAATTAAATAACAATCTTCATTTCACTGTGGCATTTCCATGATTTAATAGTTTAGAAAGAGTAATATTCCCATATTCAATATTTTCTACCTTTAAAAAAGATATATACTGCAAAATGACTGAACCACAGCATTTGAAAATTTCCATTTGACATTTATTAAATCTCTAGTTTTGAATGATACTGCTATGTTTAACAATAAAACCTTACAGAGAAAATAGCTGGATTAAAACAATATTAAATATATTAAATTTTATTTTAAAGGTCAAGCAACTTTTATTTGCCATGAAGTTAGTTGGAACAGAAAAACAGTAGTTCATGCACTTTGCTGTAGTATAAATATTCTTTTTGTGATATGGTCAGGTCAGAATCAACATCAAGAAAGTTGTAGAAAAAAGTATAATGTCATAATGTTGAGACTCATGTAAATAAATTTATTGTTTGGGGATTTTTTTTCAATAGAAAGTAATGTACTCTTATTTAAGAATATAAATAAAATTCTAAAAATATAAATCATTATTCTGAAATATGTATTAAAATAATATTGTGACATATTCATTGCAACATATTTTGATGAGTTAAAAATATTGTGTTGCAATGCATGTGTGTCTTAGTCTACTTGCTGTTACTATAACTGAATGCAGTAGACTAAGTGATTTATGAAGAATAAAGCTTTATTTGGACAGCGGTTTGGGTGGCTAGGAAGCTTGAGGCTGGAGGATCATGTCTGGTGAGAGCTTTCATCCCAGTGGTACCTTCTGGAGAGTCCCAAGGCGACCAGAGGACTACATGTGGAGAAGAGACTTCCTAACTCAGTTCCCGCTGTTTTTCTCATAAAGCCACAGTCCCATTGGAGGAAGGCTGCACCCTCCCTGTGGCTTTATGTCACCTAATCACCCCCCCAGAAGTCCTACAGAAATGACATAATCAGTGTTCTTACTAGACATACTCTACTGGGTCATAAGCATTGAAGAGTTGTACTAAGAACAAAGCAATTTACCAAGCAAAGCACTGTGTCATGCACAGACGTACACTGGTATATTAATTGACATGTAGAGAGAATATGATACAGGTAATAGTGTGAGCACACACTTCTACACAGGAGCGTGCATATCTGTATGTACTATACAGGTTACATGCATACATACATATAAAGAAAAAGTTATGAACCTTCCCAATCAGTTAGTCAAAACTTCAGTGTTTTGATGTCACATGCATGGTAACATGCCATGTTTCTAGTGTGCATGGCAGGACACATTGTAGAGATAATTGGAAAACAATAAAAATCTCACAGGTTCGTTTGGTAATCAATTCATACACTTTCTGTAAGAAAATCCCTTTCCTTCCATCTTTTCATGCTGATTATCCACCTTCAGATATCCACTCCATCAATAAAAATTATGTATCGCTAAATAATTTGTCATTTACACAATTGTTTTACCTTTCACAGTTTAAAAAAAAAAACACATGAATAGAATACAGCTGATCCATCTGCTTAGGATATTGCATTTTATTTATTTATTTATTTATTTATCTATCTATCTGTCTATCTATTTATTTGTTGGTACTGGAGATCGAACTCAGGACCTTGCGCTTGCATGGCAGGCGCCAGAACCACTGAGCTAAATCCCCAGCCCGGACATTGCATTTTAAATTACTTAAATCTCGTTTTACTTAAACAACTCAATAGCAAATGAACAACTTCATTAAAAAACAGAGAATGAAATAGACATTTCTCAAAAGGAGACATAGAGTTGCCCAGGTATTAGGAAGGATAGCCCACATCACTAATCATGAAGAAAGTGAAAAGTAACACCACATTAAAATATATGAGATGGGCTGGGATTTAACTCAGTGGAGCCATGCCTGACTTGCAAATGCAAGGTCATGAGTTTGTTCCCTGGTACCACAAAATAAGAACAAACAAACAAACAAATAAATAAAATATATAAGACTCCCATGTGTTCAAATTATTACCCAAAACATAGACATTAAGTGTTGGTGAGGATGTGGAGCAAAGGTAAACGTTGTATTCCAAGGATGGGGATGTGTGTTAATGTAGTCATTATGGAAAACAATATGGAGATTTTTTCAAAAAATTAGAAATAGAGCTGTCATAAGATTTAGCATTCCCAGCTTTGGATATATATGTAAATGAAATCAATTAATATGTAGTAGAGTTACCCATAATCTCATTCATTTTAGAATTGGTCACATTAGTCAAGACATGAAGTGAACTTCTTTCCAACAGTGGACGAATAGATAAAATGTTGATATATAAACACAAGAAAATGTTTTCAGCTCAAAAAAGAAATTTTTATCATCTAAGGCAACACAGATAAACCTGGAGGGAACCAGGCTAAATAATGTAAGCTAGGCACAGAAAGACAAACTCACTTGATTTACATGTGGAACCTAAAGGAGTGGAAATCAAGGAAACTGATTCCAGAATGGTGGTTTATAGCATTAGAGGATGGGGTGCAGGGGCAGACAGAACTTTGTCAAAAGGTAAACAAATCAGTTAGACAGGGGGAAAACGATATGGACATCTACTGTATAGCATGGTGATGACAGTACATCGAGTACTTGAAAACTACGATGAGTATACTGGGTCATATATATATATATATATATATATATACACACACACACACACACATGTATGTATATATGTCAAAATGTAAGGTTGGACACTGTAAAACTATACAATATTTAGTTGTCATTTAGGAAATAAATTTAAAAATAAACTTTTGAGCACCAAAGAGCAGAAATAAAGAGAAAGAATTATGACACATACTGATACATGAGGAGCCACATTGAGGGGCCTCACATGGCACCAAGAGCTAGGACTTCCTGCCTCTAAAATGGTGAGACAATAAATTTCTGTCATTTACTCTCCCTTTAAAACATCATTTAAGTTTGTGTGTTTTAGTTAAATTCCTCATGTATCTAAAATAGAAAAGCAGTATTTATATACACTTTAAAGGTAGCTACATTAAAAATGTAGTGTGAAATAGCACAGAACACAGCAACAAGAATTCAAAGTGATGGTGTCACTGGGAAACATACCTGGACTCTGCGTGTTTGAGGAAAGACTTCAGACATGACACAGAGGCTGTCATATAGACTGTGGAAAACTTGTTGCAATAGGATAGCTATTCGGGGTTGGGGAGGGAGAGAGAAAGGACCCCTTCAAGCACACTGAAGGTGGGCCAGCACCAAGATGGCAGCCACACGGAGGTCTTACTTAACATTTCCATGAGCAATGGCATCTTTTGAGGAATATCCTTACCTCCTTGGAGGTCATTGTTCTTTTACAAGAAAAAAATAGGTTGTGTTGACTCCCTAGGTCCCTGTTTATTACCTCAGTAAATATTTTTCCTTTAGTTTGTTTCAAGACCCTGTTTTTCCAACCCTTCACTCATGGTCTGTATGTTGTATGAGCCCTGGGCCGGCCTGGTCAGTGTGTTCAGAGGTTGTTGCATTTTCTTCAGGTAATGTTTAAACCTGTAAGCGTGTGTGGATTTTAACTATAACTAATGGTTATAGTCTCTCTGGTGTGAGAAACTGAAAGTATAAATAAGGACTGAAAGGTATCAAAGATAATGTGAAAAAGGAAGAAAAGGGGAAAAGGGGAAGTGGAAGGGGTAGGGGAAAAGAAAGAAGGGAATTGAATTAATATGAGAAAAGGAAAAGATGGAAACAAAGTCTTTGTAAATAGGGAGGGGTGGAGGGGTTGAAGGGAGGGCAGGAGAATGGGGAAAAATTAAGAACCACGATAGATTAAGTAAAGGTTCAAATTTCCAATGATGAATGTCATTATATTGTATACCTTAAATGTACCAATAAAATTAATTTTTTATAAAAAGGACTGAAAGGATCTTTGCTTTTCCAGGAGCCCCAGCCACCTGTCTTCAGGCTTGCTATGTCCATATTTTTGTCCAGCATTGATTCTGTCAAATGGAGTGGGACAGGAACTGCTATTTATAATGATAAGTTATGATTGTTTTAATATGCATGCACTGATTTGATTTAAATAAGTTTTTAAAGTTAGGCTAACAATTCCCTGGTTTAGTTGAGTTCTCAGTAGGACAGGACTGGGGCTGTTGGCCAGGACAGCTACGTTGTGGGGAGGAATTCAGGTTCTAGTATTTTGTTTTAATTCTTGAGCTGGATGGTAGTTACGCTGATATTCATTTTACAATTACTAATTGAAACAAGTATGTCTTATGATTTTTCCTCATAATGATAATTTGTAATATATTATTTTGAATGAGAACAATCCTTTACTTACTGACATGCAGAGGAGGATGAGCAAGAAGCAGCGGTTCTGAATTACAGATCTGCCCGGTCTGGGAAGAACCTCAGCCATCATCTTCTGAACATCATTTGTCCCTATTCCCACTTGTCTTCTCATTTCATCTGGGTCCTAACCTCAGGCAACTAATCCACACTTCTCAGCAATTTTGTTTCAGCAAATCCTTTTTTATCACACTCTTTTTGCTCAATCACATGTTAGATGTTTCACAGCTTCCCTTTAGCTGTCGTCTTCAGGATACAAGCTACTGGGTTTCTGTGGATGACCATTTAACATTTCTGTGCTTTCAGAGTTTCATGAACTTGTGATGTTAAAAAATGACTGCTTAGGGGCCGGGGATTTAGCTCAGTGGTTCCAGTGCCTGCCTCGCAAGCGCAAGATCCCGAGTTCGATCCCCAGTACCAAAAAAAAATAAAATAAAATGACTACTTCATCTTGGGAAGTGATCATTTTGTGATCCTTAGTTATATAAATGTCACTATCCTGTATGTCTTTTAGTTTTAGTCTATTTTTTTGTTATGGGGATTTGGGAAGACTCTTCTAAGCAGTGCTGCTTAGAGATGCTAGAGAATCTCCATGCTTATGACTTGCATTGCAAGTTCTTGGATATAGGAGTTGGAGAAGGAGGTTATGACAGATATTGATTAAATTGGATTTATATCTTTTAAAGGTAATTCTCTGGTAATAGTATTTGATTACTATTTGTAAATCTGAAAAGAGTTAATAATTGGAAATATTGGAACTTGTTGATGCATAGAGCTTGAAAATTTATGAAGCCATAGGATAACCAAGACAAAGATGGTTTCCTTTATAATTTATTCAATTTCCTGCAATATACATACTCTGTAGGAATATTCTGTAACCTTTATTCTAATTATTGTCTTCAGCAAGTTATTTGTAATAATCACTGACTTGAGAATGAACTTACATTCCTGGGAAGTGTTTCAAACATAAAGACTCCACATCCTTCTCATAAACTTTAAAAGAGATCAAGCCTTTGTAGATGTTAGTTAAAGATTCCCTTTCTTTTGCTTGTCATAACTTCTAAAGGTACATTTTATATAATTAGCTCATGTCATTAAGGAGTCAGATAGTATTAGCAAGATTTTTTTTAAAGATTTTTCAAATAAAAATATGATCTACAGAATATTTCAATTTTTAAACACGGTGGAATTATTTTAAATATTTATAATTCCTATCACTAGAATGTTCAAGTAACATTCTACATAAGGCAAACTCAAGTTCAGTGTGTCTGTGTGATATTGGTATTCTGGATCTATACACTATGTATATAAGATATGAGTGGGCAAGTTCACAGGGACTATGTATAGACAGGTAAACTGAAAAATTTACAATGAACATTGTGCTTTATCCTTTAGGCAGCAAAAATAAAGAATGTATTTTGTAGTTTTAGGGAATGATCATTCTTTTAGATTATGTCATTATGGTATACCAGTTAAAACTCTACTGAAGCTGCTCTAAACTTGAACCAATCATTCATTTTAACTGATTTCTGTTGCATTCCTCTTCTCTATTCCTTGAGAATATGCCAGGTGGAGCACACAGTTTCGCCTGCATTTTGCTGCATTAAACTCTCGAACTTCAATCTCATTGTGAAATTAGGACTCATCTGTCTAACACTGCTCTTTGCTCTCAGGTTTTAGGGACTGAAGGGATGGAAGTGCTCTTCCTTCCTTGCTCTCACTCTTATCCTTTGGATTAAAGCAATAGACATGTGCAGAGCCTGGAGCTGAAGCAGTGCCCCTCCTGTTTTGCAAAAGACTTTCAATGGTTAGGGAAGAAAGAGGACTAAGGATTTAGGTACTGAGGGCAGGGTGTGTTTTGCAATGCTCCCTGTGCCTGGAGGGCTCCAGAATCCCTGCTGCCGTCTGAGTCTGTGCAGGTGAGGTGGGCAATGAGCTGATAGGTGTGCTTTTTATTTTACAATCTAATTTTTGTACTTTTCAGTATGTAATGTTTGCATCTGACATGGGGAGTCAGTACATGTACATAATACGTCTTAATTCCTTTCTTCATCCGCTTTTCCTCCCCTCACCCTCCATATCTTGGTTCTCCTCCCCTTTGAGAAAGATTTATCTCCCGACTTCTTATTAGTTATCTTTCATTTTGTTCTTTTTTTATCATTTGAGCATATTTTTTGCAGGAGATTGGCACTTGGAATTTAGCTGGTCCCTGCCACAGTGTATAATCCATCCCAGACAGAGAGCTACTTCTGCCTTCCACCCTCCCAGAAGCACAAAGTAATTCTCAGTGTAATGTTACACTTTCAGTTTCCTCTAACATTTGTGCTTCCCAGTGAAAAACTATGAAAATCTCTAAGGATTACAGAATTAGGCTGATGCTCACAGTGACACTTCTCTCTGATGCACTGCACCTTATATTTTTGTTGTATTGAATTACTGTGAGTTGCCAATCTCCAGAGGTTGCTCACTGAAGAGTAGATAGCAGTCCTTCTGTTTATGTTGAATAGCACAATGTAAAAGTACATCATATTCGCCTGAGATTTCTATCATCGGGATCTGCTTTCCTTTGGTGTCTTGCAGTGTGACTTCAAGTTATTAGGTCAAAATGGTAACAAGAGGCAATGAGCTCACAGTATCCCTTCTTAGGATTTTGTTCACTAGAGTTGTTATAACAATGACCACAGACTAAGTGGTTGAGACAACTGAAACTTATTTCTTAGTGGCTCTTAAGGCTCTGAAGTAAAAGTGTTGACAGGATTAATTTATTTTTCTTGAGGTCTCTATCCTTGACTTAGAGATGATCATAGTCTCCTGCATCCACATCATTTTCCCTCTCTGGGTGTTTGTGTTCTTCTTTCCTCTTCTTATAGGGATATTTGTCATATTGGATTGTTCTGGAATTGCAGAAAGAAATACACGGAGACACAGAATTTTAGTAAAATAATAAAAGTTTACTTGCAAGTTGGCAGGAGTGCCAGAAACTGGTCTGGTCAGAGTCTGTGCTGTCCTTTGTTTTAACATTTTCTTTTATATCTTCTTTTAGCCATAATCTCAGTCCTGATGGTCTTAGTCATTAAAATTTCTGTTTCCCTTTTACAACTAGTTCCTCTTAATGGTTATAGCCACAAACATATAACAAATAGATAGCACTTAAAACATATACATTGTAAACTACCCAAACATTTCTACTTTGTTTTTCTCCAGGTTAAATATTATCTACAGCTGCGTTACAGATCAAAGGGTCAGTTAGCCATCACCTTAAACAACAAGAGTTATGGGAAAGGTAAATCTTAAAGGAATGCATTACTTATCCTACTTCAGCTACCTTGATAACTAACCTATAGTTTAAATTTTCTCTATCAGGATAAGCACTTACCAAATTACCTCATTCGCAATGAATTTTCTTTGTCAAGACCTATATCCAAGTATTCTGAGGTGCAGGGATTAGGGTTGTATTGTACCACTTTGGAGGGGGGGGCACAAGTGAGCCCATAAGGCAGAGCACCGATGTGTATTATTGATTCTCTTTAAGTATACTTTTGTGTGGCTTTGTGATGTTGAAAGGACAACAGAGAATGTCAAAAAGATCTTTGAGATGACACTTGATATATGCAAAGATCAAAGACACTACTATTTTTAAAAGATGTTCTTATTTTCAACTTTCCAAAAGTATAAGACATACGTACTAGAATTTAGTTGATCATAAAATAACTCACACTTTAGTAAGAGCAGAGAGAGATGTATAATACCAAATGTTGGCACTTGTCTTCATAATTTATGCTTCCTATGGACTTTTTATGTTCAGAAGTTTGCCTTGATTGCCAAACCAGAGGGAAAAATTTCCATATCACACTCTTAATGCACTAGCTATAAAGACAAATTTTTGGCAAGATAACATATGCAAATGTAGTTTATTGCAAGGATTTGGGACCTTAAAGTACCCACGAAAAGGCTGGAAAAACTAACTGGAGCTAACTAATTTTCAGGATCCTAGGAAACAGAAATCACAGAAGTGGTTGGATAGAAGAAATTATCTAGCTGCAATAATTTAGCTGAATATACAGATTCTAAGTATTCCTTCTACAATTGAGTACCTCCAATTTAAGATTTTAATTTCAGAAAGGGGATACATAGTGAGCAGGATTAGGTAGGAGTTCATTTTCTTTTGGTCAAGGCAATAAGATGAAGAAATTAGATTCTCATCTTGTGCCATGAGAACCAAGGAGGACTCCAGGATATGGTGGGGACTAGTGATGACTCTAACCATCAAAGAAGAGTTCTACATAACTATTAGAGGTGAACTGGAAGAAGTAAATAAACTTTTCTCTTTGATCCATGTTGTAATGATACTTCAGATGTCATAACTCATGGAAAGGGACAGAGACACAACTAGCCAGGAGAGGATGTCCCAGCAGATTTAATTGCCCTGTAGGTGGTGAGCTCTCCTTCATTTATATGACTTTCAGAGACTTTCAAATAGTTCTGTAGAACAGAAGTAGTTCTATAGAAATAGTTCTGAAGTAGTTCTGTAGAAATCTTAAGCTGGATTGAAAAACCATGGCCCACATAAGTATGCCTGCAAGCCAAGATCAAGTAATTGAAAACATCTACCACAACGTGAGAATGCATTTGTAAGTGAATCACCAAAATATATATTCAACTAAAAATTTGAATCTTTCAAAACTCTATCCCTAGTTTATTAATACAAAACTGTTTATATTGGTAAAGATGAGATTCATAGAGTTTTTTTTTTTTAAAATAGCCTAGAGGATATGGAAAATCTGGCCAAAAGTGTTATCCTATTCTGGTAAACACAAAATTTCAAGTCTGGGGTCATGTGAACAACATTAGAAGAATCTCTTGCATAATATTTTTGCTCTGAGGACATTCCAATATTGCCCTGGAGCTTTTCCTCTTTTAAAATTCATTTTTGCCAGGGATTTAGCTCAGTGGTTCTGCCACCTGCCTCGCAAGTACAAGGTCCCGATTTCGGTCCCCAGTACAAAAAAAAAAGTTCATTTTGCCGTGCATGTGCGTTAGCATAATGTTACCATGACAGTGAAGATTTAAGTAATCTGTCATTCTCAGAAACACCTCTGGGACTTCCCAGTAGCTGTTGTCATATATAAATTGTGATTATTCTCCCTGGGTTTGCATTGCCAATTCCTCCAGAGTTTTACAGACATGATAAATTATAGTCTAAAGAAACTGTGATTTGTGATTAATTTCATGTACAAAGTGATTTCTCAAATCATCTTCAAATGTTCAAAATAAATTCCTGCCAGGTTCAGAAGAAGGACGTAGAGTTGATCTTTCCAAGAAACAAAATCATTTTACCAAAAAATCATTAAACTGAAAAAATACCTGAGCTGAAACCAAAATATTTTTCAGAGCATTGAACTCTCCACAAAGAATCATTTCATGTCTGCCTGGAAGGATGTCATTAGGCATGGTCAGTGCAGAATACAGAGTTCAGAGTTACAGCCTATGTGGTGGATCATATAGACATAGACGCTTCTCATTCAGATAGTAATGGGTCATTGTCCCTCCCAGACATCACCACCCCTGCAGGAAACAAGGGAAATTGTATAATAATTAGTGTTTGGTCCTAATTGGCTTGTTCAATTAGACTTTTTAATGAACATGTAGTAGGCCGGCAAAGGAATGATTTTCCAAAGATCTGATACAATGTCCTTGGTTTTACAGGGAGAAGACTGCGGCACCTTTGGTGATAAATATGTATCAGTCCTCAATTGCTTGCTCATTAATGTGACAGGAAAAGGAGCTAATTGGAAATGTGTGGTGATTGATGATATTTGTTCTACATTATAGCATTGATATATCCCAGAATTACTTGATGGATATAAAAGGAGGACCTTGTATATGAAGTTCAGTCTACAGAAACATGTCATAAAACTTTGAATATGTAGGGAAGAACCATTATTGGTGTAAATCACAGGAGATGGTGGTGTCAACTCCAAAACAAGAGAAAGAGTACTTATGTAGCTACTCGGTAAAACTATTTCTGCCTTTGGATGAAATTTTGGAAAGATATTTTTCTCTTCTGGTGTATTGTTTTTATTTCAGGAAAAAATCAGCACAAATAGTACTCTCCTTTTATAACCATTCTCTTCTCACATAATGCAAAATATGCCAAACATTCTAATAATTAAGTTGTATAATCAGTTACCTCTGTTGAAGGACTCATGGTGCTTGATGTTATCTATACCTTTAATTGATAGGGCTCTTTACATATGAAGATTGTAAGGAATGTTTTTTATTATGTGAAACTTGGGGCCTCATTTTAGACTGCTCATGAGGTACCCAGCACAACTTCAATAAACAAAGCTAGTGAACAAGTTTGTATCAATTTTCAGACACTAAGAAAGTAGCATTTGGAAAAGGTACAGTTGATTGGAGTGAGCCAGGATGAAACATACATAATTTGCAAATAGATTGGCTAATTCTTCATCTCTAGTGTTTCTAAATGGACAAATGGAGTCAGGTTTTCTTCAATATATGATACAATTATTGTACTTTCGTGAGATTCATTAAAGATAAAATTTTTTTCTGATGAAAGTTTTCTTTTTGGGTAAAATCTCTGTGGATATTTGTAACCAATTTAAATTTGCAAATATCAGAAATGCAATAAAATTCTCATTTTTCTTTAATGGTGAAACTTATTCTCATGTTTGCCAGGTAGATTTAACTTGCAGTTCCATTTGTTAAAATGTTGGATTTTATTTTAATAAAAGATTGGTAATAGGAAGTAGGATGAAAGATCTTTCTCAAACTGGAAAAGGATCAAGAAGTGGAGGAAGGGAAAGGGAAGAGCAGTGAAAGGGTTGAAAAATAATTAAGATATAGTATGTACATTCACCAACTCCCCACAAGAAATGTAATTATTGTATACTGAGAAGAGGCCTAGTAAAAATGTTATATAAGAAGCTCTAATGCTAAAGAGTAGGGTTGCATGTAAGATTAAAATAGACACTTGTAGGATATTTTTTAATGCAAAGCTGATTTTCTTCCTTTACCAGAATTACATGTGTTGATTTTATTAGCAAGTATATTTTTGATAGTAATCAATAATAAGGATAATAATTATGGCTACCTCTTTTGGGTGTTTTTGAAAGGCTGCACTATAGTAAGTGGTTTATACTGGTTAATAGTTTTATAGATGTATCACTAATATCCTAGATAAATCAAATGCAGAAATGAGAAAGCAATTTTTCAAAGTTTGTATTTTTGACAGCAAAATTTTTTTATAAAAGTTCTATTAATAATGCATTATGGAAAAAGTTCCAACCAATGGAATTGGGCATATGTAGTCAATTAGGTCTGATCCCCTTAATTTTTCTTTCTTTCCAGAGTGAATATCACTAAAGCAAGAAACAACCTGAGTTCCTCTATCCAAAACAAATGTTTTGTGGTACTGCAGTGAAAATTGATCATATGTTCTTCAGAACTTTTGATTTTCTGTTTTTCCATCGGTAAAGCAAATCTCTTTATAATTTTGTTTCATTAATCATGTTTAAATATTCAAATACAAACAGATATTTTGCTCTTTGAAACACTGTCATCCTTCAAATGACTCTGGACACCGAAACACTGACACCTTGTGTGTTGATTCATATGCAGAATATAGCTCTGTCTTTTATAAGAATAAATCTCAGAGCATCCTTAGAGAATTCTAGCATTTGACAGTAGAAGTGGGGAGAACCTCACTTTAGAAATGTAGTTCATCTCCTAAATATTGCTCCCTGGATATGTCTTTTAGAGAGCTACACCTACATAGAAATTCAGTGGGTGAGTAAATAGATATAAATAGACAGACAAATGTGTACTCTTTGAATGACTGGTTCTCAGTATATATAATTGTGATCTGTTTCTAGAAATAAATTAAAAACTTTTAACCTTCTTTTAACCTGTGAGATATGTCTTATGAAATCCACAAAAGGTAGGATAAAAGGGATATTTGATATTTTAAATAATTCATGAAAATGAATAAAATGAGAGCTGCTTTTTTCATAAAAGCTGAGGTTTAGTGTAATGCACAAATCATTTCAGGGCACAAATTTGGCAGAGAAATGTAATAAAGATTTTCAAGTCATAATAGAGCCTGGAGTAGACTTGATCAAAACCTCACATAGGCCCAGAGAGGAGCTGCACAGGCATGCTGACTCCTGCCAGAGGCCCACCATTAAATCTCTAAGTGTGGGCAGATCCCAGGGAGCAGCTGTGAGGCTCAGACCAGCACTGCTGCAGGAGGATCCAGGCTGAGGGTCCAACCAGACACCAGAAGCTCAGGCACACCCTCCCAAAGCAAAGGTCCCCCCAGCAAGGGGCTGCATGGGCACACGGGCTTCAGGCAGAGGCTCACCATAGCATCAGCCACAGCCAGGGGCCTGCCAGGAGAAGAGCAGTACAGGCACATAAGAAATACTCAGAGGCTCACTCCGATACCATTGATAAGTGTGTGGCAACCCTAGCCAAAGCCTGTGCAGACAACAGAAACTGGGATGCACAGCCCCCAGCCAAAGCTCCTCCCAGACAATAGCTACATAGGGCCCCCTTTGAGAGGCATGCCCCGATACCATCCCAAGTGCTCAGGCCCCAGCCAGAATCCCACCCAGACAACAAGTCACCTAAGAGATCTAGAAGGCCACCACTCTGAACCCAGAAATTAGTGTACAGGTGAGCAGCAGAGAAAAGGCCACGTGGTGGCTTGCTGAGAATTCAAGACCACTGGGTGAGCAAAAAGTCACCTCAACAAAGACACAGCAGACTGCATCTGTTGAAATGAGAAGACACATAAATAAGTCCCCAAACCAGACTTCCAGATCACCTAAGGGAACCCTAAAGGGCAATGAGATGGAACAATCTGATACTCAACCACCTGGACTCCCTGAACAGCCAATGAAAGGGGACCTGGAAAAATGAAATCAGAAATAATTTCTCAGATAACAGCAGAGATTGTATCCATAGTACAACACATGATTAATAAATTTAGAGTGGACACAGATAAAAAAATATAGGAGCTGAGGAATATGATGGAATCCCAACATAGGAAACAAATGGAATCCATAAAACAGATGAAAATAGATTTCCAGGAGATTAAAAACTCCACTGAATGTTTATGCACCAGAATGAGCCAATGGGAAGATACAATTTCAGATGTAGAAGATAGGATGGAAATTAGTAACCAGGAAAAAAAAATTTCTTAAAAATAGTAAGGAACCATGAGAAATCAATCCAGCAGCTGCTGGACAATGCAAAGCAGAATAGCATCAGAATGATTGGAGTCAAGGAAGAAACAGGAGAGAGTGCAGATGACATTTAAAAAAAAAAAGGTTCACAGAAATAATGGCAGAAAATGTTCCAAATGGGGGAAAAGAACTTGACATAGAGATAAATGAGGCATATAAGACTCCAACTAGCCTTAATAAACACACACACACACACACACACACACACACACACACACACACACAGGCATATAATAGGTAAGATTCCAGAAACCCAGCAGAAGAACAAAATTCTACAAGCAGTTAGGGAAAAGAAACAAATCACATACAAGAGAAAGCACATCAGAATCACAGCAGACTTCTCAACACAAACCATCAAGGCAAGAAGAGCTTGGAATGACATATTCCAAGCCCTAAAAGAAAACAGCCTCCAACCCAGAATGATGTACCCTGCAAAACTATCTTTCAAAATTGATGGAGAAATAAGAGACTTTCATGACAAAGAGCACCTTAGGAACTTAACGAAAAAGAAATTAGCATTCCAAAAAATTTTAAACAATGTCATAGGAAAACATAATGAGGATCACAACCCCAGGAAACCCTGCAGAATGAATCCATCAGGCATGACAAGAAATTAAATGCAAAGGAGGAGAATCCAACAAAAACAAAAAGTCAAGACAAGGATAAGTCAATATGTATCAGTTATAACCATCAGTGTTAATGGTCTCAATTCCCCAATCAAAAGAAATAGACTGGCAGAATGGGTCAAGAAGCAAGACCCAACAGTATGCTGCATACAAGAAACACACTTAATTCGAAAACAAACTCATAGACTGAAAGTTAAAGGGTGGAAAACAATACTCCAGGTGACAGAAACCTGAAAAGCAGCTGGAGTAGCTATCCTCTTTGCAGATCAAGTAGATTTCAAACCAACACTGATTAAGATAGACAAAGAAGAACGCTACATCCTTGTAAATGGAACAGTCCAAGAGGAAGAGATGACAATCATTAATATATATGCACCAAACACTACTCTGACCAATTATATAAAACAAATACTAACTTACATGAAAAATCATATAAGCACTAGTACAATAGTAGTGGGAGACTTTAATACCCCACTGTCACGAATACATAGATCAACTAGACAAAAATAAACAATGAAATCCTAGAACTCAATCAAATTCTTGAACAAATAAACTTAACAGATGTTTACAGAGTGTTTCACCCCACAAAATCAGAATATACATTCTTTTCAGGTGCACATGGGTTGTTCTCTAAAATAGACCACATACTCACTCATAGAACATGTTTAAGTAAGTGCAAAGAAATTGAAGTTATCTCCTCTATATTGTCAGACCATAGTGCAATGAAATTGAAGATAAATAGCAAAAGAAACCACAAAAATTACATAAGCATATGGAAATAGAACAACACACTTTTGAATAACCAATGGGTCACAGAGGAAACTAAAGAAGAAAACAGACAGTTCCTTCAATTAAATGACAATGCCAATACAACATATAGGAATCTATGGGACACAATCAAAGCAGTCTTATGAGGGAAATTCATAGCAGTGAATACTCATATTAGGAAAACAGCGAGCTCAATTACACGATCTGATGCTGAACCTAAAGCTTCTAAAAAGAGAAGAGCAGGACCAACCCAAAGCCCATAGGAGGGAGAAAATTATAAAGATCAGGGTAGAAAACAATGCAATGGAGACTAAGAATGATACAAAAAAATCAATGAAGCCAAGAGTTGGTTCCTCAAAAGAATAAACAAAATAGACAAACCCTTACCCAACCTTATCAAAAATAGGAAAGAAAAGGCCCAAATCCATACTGTTAGGAACTAAAAGGGTGAAATTTACAGCAGATTGAGAAGAAATCCAGAGGATCATCAATACCTACTTTGAAAACCTACAGGATAATAAGATAGAAAATATAGAAGAAGTGGAGAGATTCCTAGATATGTATTAATTACCAAAGTTGAACAAAGATGACCTAAAAATTCTAAAGGACCCAATAACAATCAATGAAGTTGAAAATGTAATTAAAAACTTATCAACTAAGAAGACCCCAAGTCCTGTTAGCTACACTGCTGATATCTACAAGACATTTAGAGAGGAACTACAGCCACTACTGTTCAAACTTTTCAATGAAATTGAAAGGGAAGCAATATTCCCAAATTCATTCCTGGAAGCAAGCATCATCTTGATCCCCAAAGCAGAGAACAACCCAACCTAAAAAGAGAACTATAGGCCAATCTCACTAATGAACATAGGCCTAAAAATCCTTAATAATTAAGTATTTTAATTCTTAAGATACTGGCAAATAGGATGCAAAAGGTCATCAAGAAGATCAAATATGTTGACCAAGTGGGATACATCCCAGTGATGCAGGGATTATTCAACATACACAAATAAATAAATATACTGCCCTATACTAATAGAACCAAGGACAAAAACCATATGATCATTTCAATAGATGCAGAAAAAGCATTCAACAAAATCCAACATTCATTTATGATAAAAACCCTACAACAAATCTGAATAGATGGACTCTACCTCAATCTGATAAAAGCCATCTATGAAAAACCAACAGCCAACATCATACAAAATGGTCAAAAACTGAAATCCTTCACACTAAAATCAGGAACAAGACAAGGATGTCCACTATCACTACTCCTGTTCAATGTAGTTTTGGAAACATTAGCCACAGCAATTAGACAAGAGAAAGAAATTAAAGGAATAAAGATGGGAAATGAAGAAGTCAAATTGCCATTATTTGCAGATGACATGATACCCTATATTGAAGACCCTAAGAATTCCAGCAAAAGTCTTCTAAACTTAATAACAAAATTCAGGAAAGTGGCTGGATACAAAGTCAACACACAAAAATCAACAGCTTTTCTATACACAAAAAACAGACTCATTGAGAGAGAAATGGAGCAATCAATTCCTTTCACAATAACATCCCAAAAATTGAAATACATTGGCATCAACCTAACAAAAGAAATAAAAAGTCTCTACTCTGAAAACTACAGTGCTCTGAAAAAAGAGATTGAAGAAGATATCAGAAAATGGAAAGACATCCTTTGCTCCTCCTTAGGAAGAATCAGCCTAGTGAAAATGGCCATACTTCCAAAAGTGCTATAGAGATTCAATGCAATCCCAATTGAAATCTCAGCAGCATACTTCACAGAACTGGATAAAACAATCCAAAAATTCATTTGCAACAAGAAGAGACCTAGAATAACAAAAGTAATACTAGGCATTAAAGACAAGGTAGGTGGTATCACAACACCCAACTTGAAACTATACTACAAAGCTACTGTGATAAAAACAGCATGGTACTGGCAAAGAAACAGACCTCAGGACCAGTGGAACAGATTAGAAGATGCAGAAACAACTCCAGACACACTCAGTCACCTCATTTTTGACAAAGTAGCCAACCACCCTCACTTGAGAAAAGATAGCCTCTTTAATAAATGGTGCTGAAAAAATTGAGTTTCAACTGGACAAATATTAAAACTAGACCTATATCTCTCATTATGCACTAAACTAAAATCAAAATGGATTAATGATCTAAATATTAAAACAATAACAAACACTAAACCAGCTGGAAGAAAGTTTAGGAAGAAGTCTTGAAGATACTGGTGTAGGAAAAGATTTTATGAACAAAACCTCAGTTGCCTGTGAACTAGCACAAACAATCAACAAATGGGATCTCCTTGTTCTAAAAAGCTTTGGCAAGCAAGAGAAACCACCAACAGTGTGAAGAGACAACCCACAGTGTGGGAAAAATTTTTACCAACTTTCCTGCAGACAAAGGTCTACTATCTAAAATCTATAAAGAACTTAAAAATATCAGACCTCCCAAATTTAAAGACCCAGTCCAAAAATGGGCATCTGAAATGAACAGACATTTCTCAGACAAAGAAGTAGAAATAGCAAATAAATATAGGAAAAAATCTTCAACATTACTGGTCATTCCAGAGATGCACATGAAAACAACACTGAGATTCCACCTCACTCCAGAAAGAATGGCTGCTATCATGAAATCAAATCAACCAATAACAAATGCTGGCAGGGCTGTGGTGAAAGAGGAACCTTACTCCAATGCCAATCAGTGGGAGTGTATACTGGTGCAACCACTGTGGAAATCAGTGTGGAGATACCTCAAAGAACTAGGACTAGAAGTTCCATTTAACCCAGCTATTCCCCAGTTGGGTATCTTCCCCAAAGAATGGAAAAAAAATCATAGCACAGTGATATATGTGCACCCATGTTCATAGCAGCATAATTCGTGAAACCTAAAACTTGGAAACAACACAATTGCCCATCAACTGGAGACTGGATAAGGAAAATGTGGGTTTTTTAAAAAATAAAATGGAGCACTACTCAGCCATAAATAGCAACAAACTAGAGACATTTATAGCTCAATGGATGGACACTGAGGTGACACTCTTAAGTGAAATAAATAGGACACACATGTAAATACCAAATAGTTTCTCTTGCATGAAAACCTGAAAGTGTAAATAATGACTAAAAGGTATAATAGATAATGTGAAATAGGAAGAAAAGGGGCAAGGAGGAAGGGGAAGTGGGAGGGGTAGGGGGAAGGAAAGAAGGGAATGGAATTAATATGAGCAAAAGAAAACATGGAAACAAAGCCTTTGTAGAAAGGGAGGGATGGAGGGGTTGAAGGGAGGGCAGGGGAAGGGGGAAAAATAAGAACCAAGATGGATTATGCAAAGGTGCAAATTTCCAATGATGAATTCCATTATATTGTATACCTAAATGTGCCAATATAATTAATAATCAAAAGGTCACATAAACATTTTATTATTATGTAAACTTTAAAAGTCTTCACCTGGTCGACCTTTTCAGAAATGTGATCTAACATTGCTGAAAAGTGAATGTGTTGTCTTTTAGCTTCACAAATCCTGATTGTGAACTCATTGCATTTGGCCCTTCATATTCATTTCTGCCTTGAAATCCCACTGTCAGGGCTCAATCTCATACAGTATTTTCTTCTGGAACTCTGTCGCTTGTCAACTACATCTATAGGGGTTAACTGTGTTTGTCATACTTTGCAGGAATATTTGAACGTTTAATGTTTGTAATTAAACCTCAGATGTGACAAAAAAAAGAAATAAACATTTTTCCCCCCGGGGACCTTACTTTCCTTTGATGTTATGGGAAAAATAATCTCACAGGTGGAATGAAAATTTAGAATCTTTATGTATAAAACAGACAATGTTTGCCTCATTCTATCTCTTTGGAGAAAATTCTTAATTAATTCAAAACCCTACTCTAATGGAGTACTGCTCAGCCATAAAGAATGAGAAATTAGAGACATTTATAGCTAAATAGATGCATATTGAGGCCATACTCTTAAGTGAAATGAATAGGACACACATGTAAATACTGAATAGTTTCTCTAGTGTGAGAAACTGAAAGCCTAAATAAGGATTAAAATGATTAAAATGAATAATTGATAATTTGAAATAGGAAGAAAATGTCCAAAAGGGTAGGGGAGGTGGGAGGGGAAGGAGAAAGGAAAGAAAGGAAGGGAAAAATTATGAGAAAAGGAAAAAATGGAAACAAAGTCAATGTAAATAGGGAAGGGTGGAGGGGTGAAGGGTTCACAGGTAACGGGGAAAAAATAAGAACAAAGATACATCATGTACAGGTACAAGCACCCAATGATAAATGTAAACGTATTGTATACCTACAATGCACCAATAAAAGAATTTAAGAAATAAAAAACCTACTCTGTAATCTAGGTTTTATTCCCCCCATCCCCGAAAGCTTTGTGTTGCTTCCTCTTCTTTATCAAAATGGCTCTAAGAAGATCATGTTCTTTCATGGAGAAGAATGTGTAGACTTTATTCTGACTGCTGTCCTATGGGTCTCCACATTCTCATGGGAAAGAGCTTGATGTGGCTTCATTTCATGGTCCAGGGTTGGAGCATGTCCAGTTCTATTCTACCCATTATCGATCCGGGTATCATGGTGGCCCCGATATGATATAGATTATGATCCTTCTTATTATCCTCTGCTTCTCAGGTGCCTGTCTCCTACTTTTTCATATCCTGCACCCACAACATATCTCTCCAGTGCTCTACATCTTATCATCACTCACTGTTCATCAAGGAGGGCTCTATTGTGCGCCATGACTGGATCGTATGATCATCTTTCAAGACGAACATTTTTACATTTGAGGCTCTAGGAATACTGACCTGGGCAGAAAGCAGCACTATCTGGATGGTTTCTGAGTCTAAACACATCTACAGAAACAGTTTGGGGCTCCATAATCCTAATCCACATTTAGCAAGTTTACAGTGATGACTATGTTAGATTTATTCCAAATATGTCAGCTCCCCCAAATAAAACTTTCTCTCCTTTCTGTGATATTTCTACCTCTCGAATTTTCTTTCCCTGCCTGATGGAAACATCCTTTATCAAAATCCCTTGTATTCTTGTTAGCATTTAAAATAAAATTCTATCATTTAAAAAGCCTTTAATAGAGAAAGAATTTTAAACATTTTAGATTTACATGACAGTCTTAACAATACTGTAATTTCAGTACTCTTGTATCTGTTTAAAACATTTGTATCTGTTTGCCATGCATAATTATGTTCATCTAGAGGAACTGAGACATAAACATATCACATCTTAATCATTTTTATTCCCCTTCCCTCCTATATCTCACCCTTGCCAGATCCACTTCACATCTCCACAGGCAACCACCTGATTCTTATCATCTATCTTTGGTTTTGCTCTCTAAATTATTCATATTTTAAGTTTGTCACATATGAGAGACCATGCAATATTTAACCTTCTATGTCTGATTTACTATAGTTAGCATTACGGCTTTGATGTGCATCCGTTTTCTTGTAATGACACAATTTTATCCTTTGTGGTTAAGAACTCTCATCTCTTTACAGATATTTTCTTTTTCCTTTTGGTGTTGATACTTTAAGTTTAGTAACATTTTTCTTGTGATTATCTTGAATTAATAATTGAAATCCCCAGTCTATAAATTATCTTGGCTGAAAGTGGAATATTCTATACATTGATTTAGAAAAAATGATGATGATTTCTTTTTTAAAAAGAAATTTTATCTGATCCTTTCATGATATTGTATGTTGTTTTCCAGGAGGTACTTAACCATCACTTATTTATCACCAAATATAAACTGAAAAACTTGTATATCACATTTTGTACCAGGCAATGAGTTGAAATGATAAGGGTAAATATGATAATTTTGGGGAAGCTCTTTTATATGTCCTTCTATGATTATCTCTACATAATATTAACTTTTATTCCTTTGGTCTTCATATGTGTGCATATATATTTATATGTATTTATTTCCATTTATTTATATATATATATTTATTTCCATGTATATGTATACATGAAAACATGCCTTAGAAAATTAATTTCATCAGCTCCTAACTAATGTTATGAAATTTATTTTATCCTGAAACTATTCTGTGTAGATCACACAGAATATTTTTAAATGATTTTAGAATTTATCATGTCACTTTCTTTCTTGCAACCTGTTCACATTTTTCATTGCCATCTGTTTTAGTTAATTCTTCAGTGCTGAGACAAAATATCGGATACCTACAACTTAAGGAAGAAGACTTTTATTGTGGCTGCTTCAGGAACTAATAGCTGGCTACAAGGAAGAAATGCTTGGCAGAGGGACTTGGCAGACAGGAAGCCCAGAGGGAACAGAGGGACCTGGGAGAGAGAGACTAACCCTGGCCACACCTCCAGTGCCTGCCTCTGCCAACTAGATCACTCCTCCCAACAGCAGACAGCAAGCCAGCTCTAACCTCCTAATCCATTACCTCTCCAACCCTGCCCAAGAATCCATAATGCTCTTGGAGGACATCTCGATGTAAAGCATCACATTCTTTCCCTGGCCTTCAAAATACTCATGCTCATCCCTTTATGCAAAGTGCATTTAGCCCCTTTCTAAGAGTTGCCACTGTCCTGATACTTTCAGCACTGCTGAAAAGTCTAATTCCAAAGTTGTTTCTGAGATTTAAGGCAAACTCCTAGCAGTGACTCCCTGTGAAAAATCAAAAAGAATGTTAAATACTGCCAGCCTGCAAGAGGACAAGGCAAGCATTTCTGGGGCAAAAGGGAAGATGAGGGGGATAGAAACCAATGGGAGAAAAGGAAGATCTAAGCACAACAGAAGAAACATTTAATCTTGTGGCCCTGTTTCAAGCAAGTGCTGGCAAGATGTGAACCCCAAATGCCTTAGGTGGTCCTCCTACCCCTATGACATTACCCATGGTTGTAGCTTTCATGGATTCTCTCTTGGGCTGGTTTTAGTCACTTTCTTTTCACTTTCATCAGTTGTCCCATGTTTCAGCCATTTCCACCTTTCTGGGTTCTCCACAGCACTTTGTAC